>NW_020800412.1:0-116550 GCF_003590095.1 Trichoplusia ni | reverse complement strand
TATGGAGCGCACCAGACGTTCCCAAGCGCCGCCCATGTTTGGCGCGCCAGGTGGATGAACTTCCATTGTATGTCGATCTTCTCGGCTTCAGAAGTTAGGTCTTCTTTGTTCATTCCCTGCAGCGCCTCCTGAAGTTCACGGTTGGCGCCGACGAAGTTGGTCCCGTTGTCCGAGTATATAGTCTTCGGCATTCCTCTTCTTGCAGCGAACCTCCGGAGAGCCATCATCATACTGTCGGTTGACAGTGACGGAACCAGCTCGATGTGCACCGCTCGCGTCGTAAGGCACGTGAACAGAGCGCCCCATCTCTTCTCGTGGTGTCTTGCCACCGTGACGGAGAGCGGCCCGAAGTAGTCGACGCCAGTGCATGTAAAGGGTGGACAACTGTGCGTCAGACGTTCGACGGGCAGGTTCCCCGTCGGCAGCTCTCCAGGCTTCCCTCTTCTTGCTCTGCACCATTGACATTGATGCTGGACAGTCTTCAATGCTGAGCGTAGCCCCAGCACCCAATATCGTTGACGGACCTCGTTCATCACCGTGGCGTGGTTCCCATGATTGAAGCGACGGTGGTAGTCTTCCAAGATAAGTCTTCCAATCAGGTCTTTACTGTCGAGCACGATGGGCCGTATGAAATTCCTCGAGACGCCCTGAATCGCGTCGATTCTTCCTTTAACTCGCAGCAGGTCTTCATCTAATACCACGTCGAGTCGTTTCAACTTGCTGTTGCCCTCGAGTTGCTTCCCCTTCTGCAAGTGTCGTATTTCTTCGTGGAAGCTTCTCTCTTGACTCTCCCTCAGCAACAACTTCTCGGCCTGCTCCAGCAGCTCCGGACTGAGGGGTATGTATCTTCTTTCTTCCTTCGAGGACGTCGGTCGCCTTCCCACTCCCGGCGCCTTCTTCTTGATGACCCGCCATGTCGGGTCGGTCTTGCATGCGTTGACCCGGCCTATGGGACGGCAGAGTTGAATGAATTGCAGCACCCTCGCCGTTGCCCGCTGAAGTCTCTTCCATGACGAGAATCTTTCTGGCTTTGGAGTCGGCTGACGACGCTCGCTGTGCCACGACGTCCGTCGACTTTTCTTCGCCCGTGGTCTCCTTCCTGAAGGTCCTCGCTGCTGGCCAATGAGCTTCTTCTTGTCGCAGGAAGTCAGGCCCGGTGTACCAGCGATGCTTGTTGTCGAAGTTGTCCGGCACGTCACGCGTCGCGTCGTCCGCAGGGTTGTGCGCCGTAGGCACCCATCTCCAGTCCTGTGGCTTGGTGAGGTCTTCAATTTCTGCTAGTCGGTGAGCCACGAACGTCTTGAAGGTCCTCGGGTCCGTCTTGATCCAGGAGAGCACGATGCTGGAGTCCGTCCAGAAGGTCTTCTTGCTCGCCTTCAGGTCCATTTCCTCTTCTACAGCGTGCGCCAGCCGGCTTCCGAGGAGGGCAGCTTGCAGCTCAAGTCTGGGAACTGACACAGGTTTCAACGGTGTGACTCTCACCTTCGCTGCCACCAGATTGACGAGGTAGGTCCCGTCACTTTCTTGCGCTCTCCAGTAGACTGCAGCTGCATACGCCGTTTCACTCGCATCCGTGAAGGTGTGCAGCTCCCCCTCGGTGCTACGTGGAGCAGACATCTCGGGATCTGAAGGCCCTGCAGGAGCTTCATCTTCTCCAGGTTAGACCTTCCAAGTTTCGTGATCCTGGTCTGCGATCTCTTCGTCCCAGCCGATGCCGCTGCGCCAGATGTTCTGCAGTAACTTCTTACCTTGAATCAGGACCGGTGATGCCAGTCCCCAGCGGGTCGAAGGTAGACATGACCGCACTGGTAACTTCCCTTTTCGTTGGCACCTTGAAACCTCTCGCTATCTCCTCCGGCGTGTTCCGAAGGTTCGCCCTGAATCCGATGGAGTCCTTCTCTGTGAACCAGCGTAGTCTAGGGTCTTCTCTTCCTTCTCCCCGAGGTTGACCTCGACCTTCTCTGTCATCTCGGTCCTGACTCCGGTGCAGCAGCTCAGGTTGGTGGACGCCCATCCCCTGAGTTCGAAGCCCGCCTTCTTGTGGATGAAATCTACCTGTGCTGTCACCCTTCTTAGGTCCTCTTCTGTGTGGAAGCTGTGCAGGTAGTCGTCCATATAGTGGTTCAGCTCGATCGCCCTTGCTGCTTCTGGATATTCTTCTTGGAAGTCAGCTGCGTTTCTGTTCTTCACGTAGATGGCTGTGCTCGGAGACGAAGTCGCGCCGAAGATAACAGATGTCATCCTATACTCCTTCGGCGACACATCGCGTCGATCTCCTCGCCACAGGAAACGCAGGCTGTCTCGATCTTCTGGCCTTATACGTACCTGCAGAAACATTTCCTTAATGTCCGCTGCAACCGCCAAGGGTCCCTGCCGGAACCTCAGCAGTACGCCGAAGAGTGACTGCAGCAGGTCTGGCCCTGGCAGCAGGGCATCGTTGAGGCTCTTTCCTCCGGACTTCGCTGCCGCGTCGAACACGATCCTAATCTCTTCTTCAAAGGATGCACGACGGCGAAGTGTGGCAGGTACCATTTCTTCTTGGTGTCTTCTGGTTGCGCTGGAGCCTCTTCTGCATACCCGCTGTCCAGAAGATGTTCCATCTGCCGACCGTATTCCTCCTTCAGCTGAGGGTCCTTGTCTATCTTCTTTTCAATGTTGGCCAGACGGTTTTTTTGCAGAAGTATAACTGTCTGGCATCCTTTCTTCTGGGTTCCTCCACAGCAGACCGGCCTCGAAGCGCCCGTCTTCCAATCTTCTGCAGGTCTTCTCTAGGATGGCGATGGCCTGTCCCTCGGCGTCCGTTGAGGGTCTGCGTGGCTGCACACCAAGCGCCTCGATCGCGAAGTGATCCTTGATGACCTGGTGCATCTCTTCTTCTGGTGAGCTGACAGTAAGGCAAGTGTTAATAAACTGCACCCTTTTTATTGCACCACTGTCGGTACCGTGCAACACCCAGCCGAGTCCTGTCCTGGAGGCGACCGGTTCACCTGGCTTCCCTTTTCTTACTTCCGGGATACGATCAGCTCCCAGTTGTCTTGCCCGATGAGTAGTTGCGGTCGCTCTCCCTCGTAGTATAGGGCGTCGGAGAGCTTCGTCAGGTGCTTGCAGCGCTCAATTCTTCCCTTTTCTAGGAACTGTGGCGCCAGCTTGAGTCCTTCCATGGTCCGGACTCCTCTCAAGATCTTCTTGGCCCCTTGGTGTACGCCTTTCACAGCCAGGTCCAGCAGCTGTGAGTCCTTCTTCTGGATGAGCCTGCCGCCAACTGTCTCGATCGTCAGCTCCTCCCTTCTGCCATGAGCGCCGACCTCTTCGGCGACCTTCTGATCCAGCAGCGTCACCGTCGACCCCTCATCCATGAGGGCCAGGATCTTTTTGGAGCCCTTGGTACCGTAGACCTCTACTGCACCATCTTCAGGTAGGCTCGTGTGCTGCTCACCGTGTTCACTGCCGCCATGACCGCTGCTGCCTCAGTAGCGTCCTTGCTACTTGAGGCCTCTTCTTGTGCTTCTGCATGAAGCAGGTGATGGTGCCACCTCTTGCAGGTCTTGCACGGAGGCTTGCGACACATCTCCTTTCTGTGCCTTCCCTGTAGACATTTGAAGCACACCCTGCTCTTCTTCACGGCCGCCCATCGGTCTTGCACTGAACTCTTCTGAAACTTGCGGCACTCCAGCAGCACATGTTCGCCCTCACACATCGGACACTTTCTTTCAGCCTGCCTGGGCTCCCGCTCCTGCGAGTCCCGCGTGACGTGTGAGGCGTGCTTGATTGTCTTCCTGTTTCTTTCTTCCAGCGCGGCGAAGGCTCCACACTTGTCGGCCTCCTGGTTCAGGAACCTGCTGATGAGATTCAAGTCCGAAAACTCACCATCATCCGTGGCTGCAGTGTAGTCGTACCACCGGAACTTGAGTACTGTTGGTAGCTTCTCAACAATACACTTCACGATCTCCGGTGAGTGCAGGTACTGCGGCTTCTTGAGTCCCTTGATGGCCGCCACGCTGTTGTTTACTTGACTGGCGAACACGCAGATTTCCCTGGGGTTTTCCGATATCCGCGCCAGGGTCTTCACCTTCTCCAGCTCCGCCAGGATCAAGGCATCCGGTCTCCCGAACCTCCTCTTCAACGCCTGCATGACCTCTTCTGCAGATGCCTCCGAGTACAGAAGACTTCTGATAGCTTCTCTGGCGTTGCCCTTCAGCGCTCTTCTTAGTCGCGCCATATTCTGGACGTTGCTGAACATGTGAGCTGTGTCCTCGTAGACCACCTTGAAGGCCATCCACTCGCTGCTGTTGCCGTCGAAGTACGGTAACTCGTGGATATACTTCGGCTGCCCCGTCGCACCTTCTCGGCTTGAGAAGGCTTCCTGAGAGCAGCAGTCAGCGCCTGGATCCCGTTGAAAGCACCTCCTGCAGAAGCCTCTTCTTCTGGCTTCACCTTCTGATCTTCTGCTGGTCGCTGTCCTGGGTCCACATCCGCTGTCTTGGTGGTTTCATGTAGCACCGACGTCTCGATCCAGTTCTTGACGTGGGCTGTCCTTTCTTCTTCCAGGTCTTCATCTTCTTCCATGGAGTCCTCGTCCTCGCACTGCGTCAGCTCCAAGCGGATGCGTGCTAATCTTGCCGCCGCCTGAGCCTGCTCCAGCTCCAGGCGTGCCAGTTCTTCCCTGGCTGCTAGCTCCTTTCTTCTGGCCGAGGAACTCGTCGTCTTCGTAGACCTGGCTCGGCGACCGACCCCCATTGGTTTCAGAGTTGCGGAGGAACCCGGCAACCCCTTCCCCAGGGCCTCTTCTGGGGTCTTCTTGTTCGCCTTCTTCGCGGCCGTACTTCTCTCTGATGCCGCCGTGGTCGCAGTCTCCATGGTCGCTTCGGTGGTGGTAGTGTACTCCCGTTGCTGTTGTTCCAGAAGAAGTAGTTGCTTCTGATGAAGGTGCCTTAGCTGGTGCTGTCGCAGACGTGGCCCCTTCTGGCCCTGACGATGGAGCCGCCGCGTCCAAAGGACGGGACGGAGGGCGCAAGGGAACATCCTTCTGAGACCTGGTCACCGGCATCTTGCAGTCTTCAATCTTCTTTCTTCTTGCAACCTCTTCTTAGGTTTCGAGGGATCCGGCTCGAAGGACCAACTGTTGTGGGCGCGGTCGACCAATGGCCACGAGGTAGCTGTTAGACTACGGTCGCGGCGGTCGACTGCCCGGGGACGGTGTCCCACAGTGTTTGGTACGTGCGTAGCTTGCGCTGGTGCGCACGTACCCCACGCACCCCTCTGTGCGTAAACTAGAGAAACCAATTGAAGAGGGTACCGAGGTACCGAGGTGCGACGTCATACACCCCACGTCTCTACTAGAGGATTATTGAAGAAAACACGGAGTAAATCTTCTAATCAGGATCGGAGGTTCGCCAATTTTTCTTGAGTGATGTTGTCCGTACTGAAGCTGAGCTGCGACTGACTCACGACGGAAAGCCCCGCTGCTTTTATACAACGAGACTTTACCGCCGCGTGCGCCACTCCAATAAGACTCGTGTTGGAGTTAATTTTCACTTTGGCGAACCCCTTTACCTTGTATTTATTCATCCATTTTACATTAAATACACCTTTTTATGTTTTATTATGATAAATATTTGTTATTCTTATCTAAATAACACCTTACAAGATACGTACTTAATTGTATTTATTAATTATCGACCCAGAAACACCAATATACCGGCCGTCTTATTGGAGTCATTTACACATTTGTTCATAACTTTTTACTCCGACGGCCGATCTTCAAAATTCCAACGGATTTGGCGTTTCTGGGCGATTTCCAATAAGATATTCACCCTTACATTTAAAAACAACTTAAAGTAAAAAAGTCAATTTTACAATTCTTATTACGTAACCATTAACTTTCATAGTTCAACAATTTTACACTTAATAACTTTACAAATGGACACAAATGTGGCAATAGTCTATGATAGCGTAAATAACAATAATTAGAAATATAAACAATAATAAAAATATGTAAAATCCTATTTCTAATTCACTATATGTCTGTGGGGCGGGCCGCGATGTGCGCGGTACCCCACACCTTTCTTTGCCGGCGGCAGCGCGGCGCCTTACTTTGGGTTGTTGATACTATTATAACTAATAACAACTTAACCTAACCAACGTAAATTACAACAAATAAACAAAAATGCAAATATCTTATTTCTAATGAAAAAATGTGTGTGAGGCGGACCGCGATGTGCGCGGTACCCACACCATTTGCCGGCGATAGCGCGGCACCTTACTTTTAGTCGCCGACACTCTTTATCGCGAAAACCCCTAAACGGGTTTACACGAAACTTGGTACACAGATTGCTTAGACCCAGGATTAACATTATACATATTATATAGGATAATTTAGGTTTAGATCCCTATTTAATGTTCCCGTGGGATCATTTTCTAGCCTAGTAGGAAGTCTAGTAGTAGGAAGATATATTATACACAAACATTTGTCCTGGGTAGAAGTCGAACAAAACTATCCCTTTTTTTTTTTTTTGTTTAGGCGGGGGAATCCTCATGGACACCCACTCCCTCGGGGGAGGAAATGGGTAGTGTCAGACTTTTACTGACTAAACCTGAACCGCCGTGCTACGTCATCCGCGTTTTTGTGTCGGTGTATGGCAATGCGTTGCAATCCTTCATACACCGACCGCGGGCTTCCACCGGCCAGTAATGTGGGCCGGTAGGTCACTTTCTTGTGTTGTGTGGAGGCCGACGTGTAAAGAGCGTCGGCCTCCTCGCCTCATATTGGGACCGCATCCATAGCACCGAATGTGGCCCCCCGCCGTGGGTAATATACTCGGACGACAGACACCCCCGTGCCGTCGCCCAGAACCCTAGTTAGGGCGGGAGAGCGCGCTCATGCGCGGCTCTGCGCCGCCCCACTCGACGTCGGCGTATGGCGGGCGCGCTGGGGTCAGTTTCCCGAACGCGCTCCGCCGCCTCCTTCTGTGACATCACTGTTTCACAGAAGGAGGCCAATGCATCCCACGCCGCCCGGCTGCCGATCGCTGCAGCGATGACAGCCGACAACTCGGCGACGTCCACTCCACCCAGCGCAGACACAAGTTCGGCGCGAGGCTCCGCAAAGACCGGACATGCGGCCAGTGTGTGAAGAGCGGTGTCATCCGCGTCACCGCACTGATGACACACTGTGGTGACCTCCCTTCGGGCCACCCGAAACAGGTAGTGCCCGAAGGCACCGTGTCCGGTCAGCATCTGCGTGAGGCGGTACGTCAAAACACCGTACCGCCTCTCCACCCACTGTTGGAGATGTGGGCGGATTGCCTCCACCGTAGCCCGCCCCGCCGTCGGATTGGCGAGCCTTAGTTCCCAGAACAAAACTATCCCTACTAACTAATATTATACCTACATGCGAAAGTAACTCTGTCTGTCTATTTGTCTGTCTGTTACGTTTTCACGTCCAAACCACTGAACTGATTTTAATAAAATTTGGTACAGAGATAGAGTTGACCTTGAGAAAGAAGTTTTTAAGTTTTTAGTTATAGCTTCTTTCTTTTTTATTTTTTTACACACTATCTGCATCTCTTCTTATTCTAACTCTCCCATAACGGGCCTGCTGGAAGAAATTTCTGTTGAAATAAGCTGTGCCTATGTACTATGTGTTCTATCTTTCTTCTTTTCTGTACTCTGTGTATCTGTGTACATAAACTATTAAATAAAATAAATAAATAAATAAGAAGATAGGATAGTTTTTATCCCGGACTTTTGAAGAGTTCTCTCTGAAACGCGATATAACTAGTATTTTGCAAAGGTTGTAGGTGCGTCGCGCGTGTTCCAGACACCGCTGCCATACGCATTAATCCTCCCTAATATTATAAATGTGAAAGTGTGGATGATTGGATGTTTGTTACTCAATCACGCAAAAACGGCTGAACAGATTTGGATGAAATTTGGCATGCATATAGCTGATATAGCGTAGCATTGACACGGAAAAGAAAATAGGCTACCTTTTCTCGCGATTTTTGAAATAGTTCCCGAGGGAAAATATAAAAGGTGTGTAAAAGCTCATTCATTTGATTTGATCATTAAATGGATATATTTCCATGGAAACGGGGACCACCGAACTGAAGTCCACGCAGACGGAGTCGCGGGCAACAACTAGTCTATATATATATAAAAGAAAGTCGTGTTAGTTACACCACTTATAACTCAAGAACGGCAGAACAGATTTGGCTGAAAATTGGTAGGGAGGTAGCTTAGAGCCAGGAGACGGACATAGGATACTATACTATACTTTTTATCCCGTTCGACAGCGTTCCCGTGTGACTTGACATGAAACGTCAGTCACTATAAAACGTGGTATAACAAAACGCAAATGACAGCTATGTAATGACGTATGGATTACTATGGATAACAATTTGATATTTGTAAGAAATCAATATTAAAACTACTTCTATCTATATATATATACTAGCTGTTGCCCGCGACTTCGTTCCCGTGGGTAGAAGAAGATATAAGTTATGATTTATACCCCTCCTGTTTTTTCCCACATTTTCCATTGTATCTTCGCTCCTATTAGTCGCAGCGTGATGGTTTATAGCCTAAAGCCTTCCTCGATTAATTGTCTACTCAACACAAAAAGAATTTTTCAATTTGGACCAGTAGTTCCTGAGATTAGCGCGTTCAAACAAACAAACAAACAAACAAACTCTTCAGGTTTATATATTAGTACTAGCTGTTGCCCGCGACTTCGTTCCCGTGGGTAGAAGAAGATGTAAGTTATGATTTATACCCGTTCTGTTTTTTTTCACATTTTCCATTGTATCTTCGCTCCTATTAGTCGCAGCGTGATGGTTTATAGCCTAAAGCCTTCCTCGATTAATTGTCTACTCAACACAAAAATAATTTTTCAATTTGGACCAGTAGTTCCTGAGATTAGCGCGTTCAAACAAACAAACAAACAAACAAACAAACTCTTCAGGTTTATATATTAGTATAGATAGATAAGAAAGTCGTGTTTGTTACAACACTTATAACTCGAGAACGGCTGGACCGATTGCCATGGTTTTTGATTTGTTGGATTTGTTTCCGTCCCGAAAACAGAATACATCTTAAAAACAATGAAAACTCGATAAGTGTAATGAATACTTTCATTTCAATAAATGCTGATTTGTTTATTACATGTAAAACTTTTGTTGTCCATAGGGTGATACCAGGAGATCAGATAGTAGTATTTCATGAGGGTTGTAGCTGGGGAGCACGAGGGCGGTACCAGGAGAGCACGTAGCCGTAGTTGATACCAGGAGATCAGATAGTAGTATTTCATGACCTTAGAGTAGGTAGCAGTCATGAAGGGATTACCAGTAGAGCAGTGAGGGTTATAGCTGGGTAGCAGGTACTGTACGCGTGAGAGTAGGGTGGGACCTTAGAGTAGGTAGCAGTCATGAGGGGATTACCAGTAGAGCAGGTAGCAGTAATACATGAAGGTGGTACCATTAAATCGGGGAATGGTAGTCAAAATCAAAAATAAACTAGATATCTATTGGCAGCACCCATGAGTTTGGCTCTAAGTTGCAGTAGATGTATATGAAGGTGGTTGCGATCTTGCTGAAGGGCCGCGATTAGCATAAAAAACTAATTCAATCGGCAATATTAGTAAATCATGTGTTTCTTATTTACAACCTATATACAACTTAAAATGATTACTGAAAAACAATCAGCAATATTATCATCGACTCTAAGGCGGTACGAAGTCCGCCGGGAAAGCTAGTATTATATAAAGATAGCTTTGTAGGTGCGTCGCCGACTGACCATTCATGAGACAACGCTACCATACGCATTAATAGATAATATTTATTACAATTAATTATGAAAAGACACAACGCAAATACAAAAAAATACAAGCTTTCAATCTAGTCCTTTCTAAATTGAATCGCACAAGACAATATCTAGTAATATTCGGAGTCGCGTCAGATCTCCAAACACGCTGCTATCTCGCTCTTACTTTCAAAACTTTGTGTTCTATCTCGCTTGCTCACTCCGCCCACGAAAAGATGGCGCGCGGTACTTAGTAATTACTGAATTGTTTAATGTAATTATTCTACGGACAAATAAGAAATAAAAATTGAATTTAAATAAAATTACTTACATTTAATATTATAAATGCGAAAGTTCGTACGTATTGAAGTGTGTTCGCCTTTCACGCAAAAATAAATGAACGATTAAGACGAAACTTGGTACACAGATAGTTTATAACCAGGATTAACACACAGGATACTTTTATTCCGATTGTATGTTCCCGTGGGATGACTTGATTTGTAGCGGGCGGGCCCGCGGGATACATCTAGCTAGATTATAGTTACTGAAGGATTGGGATTAGGTTTGCTCCAAATAAATACTCAACTTGGATAATAACTAAGTATATTTTAATGCGTTCAGTTCAACGGTTGAACAACAAGTGTCGTGCATAATCAATTCAAATACATAAATCAACTCCCATATTGAGGGTACCGGAAATGAACATTAAAAATAAAATAACTTAAAAAAAAGTACCAGCACAAATGTCAACGACATCCAGTGTAAAATAATCTAGCATATGTTATGTATGTTTACAACTCGGCCATCCTTTTCCTGAGTGAGTCCTCTCACTGAATCTACAAATACTGTAAAGGACATAATACATCGTACGAAATATATATTAATTTACATATTATTTATATAATTACAATTTATATAATTCAAAATGATACCTGAAAACACAAAAGAATAATAATTAACTTTTATTGTTTCACTTGAACACATCACTATCGTACGTTACTCATTCTTTCTCCTCAGCGTTCCACAATCGCCAAAACGCTATGCAATCAATGCTCACATCGTATTTTCGTCAATAGAGATGGCACAGTCTGCTATGATCTACGGTCATCTGTGCGATGCTAATTGCTTAGCACCGTTCGCTATCTGCACTGACCGCTCATAGCCCATGCTCTATCTCATCCAAATACGTAGTCTGCTATGATCTACGGTCATCTGTGCGATGCCAATTGCTTGTTGACACCGTTCGCTATCTGCACTGACCGCTCATAGCCCACGTCTAAATCTCTCAAGTCACCATAGTCTACCATGATCTGCAACCATCTGTGGTTCTCTGGTTGCTCATGGCCTATGTGTCTTGTCATGTATAGGCTAATTAACTCATGCAATTTTGTCAATCAAACAGTCATATCATTTTAGTGTCATATCAAGTGATAAACATAGTAATAAACATCAGTCTAAGTTTTAATATTTAGTCTTTACAGCCCGATTCGTTACCACTATTGTCGCTTTCGCTTTCCTCACTATAAATATCCTTATAACTGAGCCAGGGGTGTATTTTATCTACTGCTACTACATTTTCGTACTTTTTATGTCCTCTTTTAGTTAAGGGAGTACTCTCAATCACGAATCTATCGTTTTCTAAAATTTTAACTATGCGATAAGGACCATGGAATTTGGGTATAAGTTTCTTCGATTTGCCCGAATGCTCTTTATTGATTATTGTTCTTTCGACTCTAACTAGATCGCCAATACTGTAAGACGTTGCCTTTTTCCTATGCTTATCAAACTCTTTCTTTGAAATACCCTGCTGTTTATCTATATTAGCTTTAGCCTCTGTCCTCATTTCCGTCAATTCTTTATCACTAACACGAGATATAACATCAGTAAGTACTTCATTAATAATATTTTCAGGAGGACTTAGCACCCTAAATCCAAACAAAAGTTCAGAGGGGCTTTTTCCCGTAGTCTTGTTAACAGTAGTGTTCATGCCTAACTGAATATCACCTACATATTCGTCCCAGGTATTGTCACCTTTACCGTGGCATTTCGTACTCAAAGCATTCAGTATGGTTCTATTATAACGTTCTATCTGTCCGTTCGCTCTTGGAGTCGCTACTGCGTTCAATATATGTTTAATGTTAATATTCCCTATAAAAGACTTAAATTTAGCGCTCGTAAAGCAAGAGCCTCGGTCGGTGATGAGACGCGATGGCGTTCCAAAGATACTAAAGTGTTCTTTAAATATTCTTATGGCTGTTGAAGTTTTTGTGTCTCTTACTGCTCTAATAGTTATAAACTTAGTAAAAGAATCAATTATAGCAAGAATATACGTGTTGCCTCTCCTAGAGCGAACGAACGGACCTAAATGATCAGCGTGAAGCGTTTGGAAAGGAATATCCGCCTTTGGTATCGGGTGGAGCATCCCTTCCTTGCGACCACCCGGAGCCTTGTGATGCGCACATTCAAGGCATGCGGACACGTACTTTTTGATAAAACGTCGCATCTTTGAGAACCAAAAGGTCTCGCGAATTCTGCTAAGTGTCTTCTCATACCCGAAGTGGCCCACATCATCATGGTTCATTCGTAGAACCTGCCACCTCACAGCCCTTGGAACGACCCACTTAATTTTACCGTCAACGATTCTGTAAACGTGGTTCCCTTTCAGTTGGTAATTTTTGTGTACGTCTGCTACAAATTTCGTATTTTGGTCTTGTAAAATATCCTTGATTCTACCTATTTCTTCATCATTGCTTTGTACAGTTGAGATCCAGTCTTTAAGGTCAATATTTAAAATATCAAGTGCGCGAGGCTCGTCATCACCTACCACGGGGTCAGTTACAGGAGCACGGCTGAGGGCATCTACGTGCGCCATGCGAGTTCCAGCCCTATATTCAATTTCGCAGTCGTACTCCTGGAACTGCACCCACCATCGAGATATTCTTGGAATAAGATCGCGCTTAGTTAGAGTAGTACGCAACGCGTTACAGTCCGTCACAATTTTAAATTTCAAGCCTAATAAGTACACACGAAAACGATTTAATGACGCTATCACCGCTAATGTTTCTAATTCGAATGAATGTAATTTTTGCTCATCTCTAGTTGTCTTTCTACTGTAATACGCCACAGGCTTAAGTATACCGTCACTATCCGTCTGCATTAGAATACCGGCAATTCCTAACTTTGAAGCATCAGTATGCAATTCGGTTGCTAATTTAGCATCATACAGGGCTAGAATTGGTCGATCAATTAACTTCTGTTTAAGGGTCTCAAAAGCTCTAATATGTTCATCACCCCATTTCCATGTAAAATTGGACCTAAGCAGATCAGTAAGAGGGCGTGCGATTAACGCGAAATCCTTCACGAAACGTCGGAAAAAGCTTGCCAGGCCTATGAAACGTCTTACGTCATGAACATTTTTGGGTACTGGGAAATTAGAAACAGCCAATGTTTTACGCGACCCCGGCCTTATCCCCTGACTACTGACCTGGAATCCCAAAAAGTCAATCTCCTTGAAAAAGAAGTTACACTTTTTAAGTTTCAGTGTCAACCCAGCTTCAGAAAGTAGCTCCAGTACTTTTCCTAGTCGCTCGAGACCCTCGTTAAACGATTTGGCGGGGATGAGGATGTCATCCATAAAGATGATCGCAAAGTCAACTTTCGATTTGGCCAATATCTTGTTCATAGCCCTCTGGAAGACTGACGGGGCGTTAGCTAATCCAAATGGCATACGTTTAAATTGGTATTGGCCATCCGGTGTGACGAATGCGGTCTTATCTTGGGAACTGTCTGCTATGGGCAATTGGTAATAACCTGATGCACAGTCGAGTGTGATAAATAAGGAGTTTCCAGCTAGCATATCGAGCTGGTCATCGATCAACGGCAAAGGATAATGTTCCTTCTTCGTTTTATTATTTAAAGCACGATAATCTATACATAACCGCTTTTCGCCAGTCTTTTTCTTCACAAGTAGAATAGGACTGGCGTACTGAGAGTTTGATTCGCAAACTATATCGGCTTCAATCATCTCCTGTACCATTGTTCGAACCAGCTCTCTTTCTGGGTAAGACAGTCTGTACGGGCGATAAACAACCGGCCTATTATCCGTTAACTCGATTTCCATTTGAACTATGTTAGTAAACCCCAAATCTTTTAAATTATTTGAAAAACATTCCTTATAACTTATCAATAAACCTTTTAATTCTTCTAATTCACTAGTCGTCAAATCCGGATTATAATTGAGTTCTGAACAAAATTCTTCATTTTCAACATTAAGAACATTTATATTCATGTAACTATCAGTTTTGATCGCGCGTGTTATCAAAGAATCACTTCTTAACAAGACCGCATTATTAGAAACATTCTGAACCAGTAAAGAACCATGCCCCTTGTCAATATCGTATTCACCCGGTAAGAGATAAAATTCATGATCAGACTTGCCACGAAGTGATCCCCGGACGTATACTGCCCCTGAATAGTCTTCTGAACAACTAACTTGAATTAAGCACATTTCCTTTGGCCGTATAGAAGAGTCTGTCACTAATGTAAAATATAACTTGTTTCCAAATTCGCGTGAAAATATCAACGAATCATAAGTTTTGGTGATAATAATACCGGGTTTTTCTGTGAAATTCTGACCAACTAGTAAGGGGTACTTAATAACGCTATCCTCTACAATTAGTACTTCTATTTTCTCTATAATATTCTGTATCTGTAAAGTAACGGTAACTAATCCGATTGGTAACACAATATTGTTACCTATACCTCGCATAGCGGGTAAAGCAGCGTCAGTCGCCCATTTAAGACCTAACTTTTGGGCATCAGTGCAACGGATCAAAGTACACTGACTGCCCAAGTCTACATACCCTGTTATAAGTTGTCCGTTAAGCATCAACCGCATGATATACTTATCATTACTGTTAACAAGCGTTAGGTTATCTATACGCAAAATTTCCTTCTGACCTATTTTATCCATCTTGCTGCCATTGCTATCTGAAGGGAGTTTAGTACAGTTCACGGAAGTGTGACCTAGCCTATTACAGAGGTTGCATTTCAAAATTTTCTTTGTACATTTAAAACTAAAATGGCCTGGTTCGTTACAGTTATAACAAACAATGTTGTTGTTTGAAGTCTTATCCTTTAATTCACTAGTACTATACTTAAAATTATTTGATGAAGCATTAGGTCTCCTGTCATTATTAGAACGCGATTTATCTTCACGCGGTTGTTGCTTAATGGACTGGAAATACTTTAAAACCTGTTCAGGCTCCTCGCACTTTAATGCTTTCGCGCCTAACCTCAATGAGCGATCATCAATTCCATATAATAAGCAATCGACAGCATGTTTTCCTTTAATATCGCAACGGTTTAACATGTTAATTTTTTCAAAATAATACAATTCTAACGACTCGTTGTATTTTACCCGCTTGGATAACATCTCCGTTAACAACTCTGCATAATCATCACTACTGGGAAACGATTCTAATAATTTATTTTTCCATTCGAGCCACGAAAATGACATAGTAGGTAAAGCTTGGTACCAAGTTTTAGCGACACCAATCAATTTAGGTAAAGCGTAATGTATGATTTGGTCGTCGCCCCACCTATACAGCTTAGCACATTCATCAACTTTGTTGAGCCACATTTGAATGGTCTGACCTTTTATCATTGGATCAAAATCAGGAATGACGTTGCCTAACATTGGAAATTTATTGCCTTCAGAGCGATTATTTATTAAATTATTTACCAGTTTAGTCAAGAGTGCATGCGTCATATTATCAGTATAGTCATTGGAACGTCTTACCGGTGAGCGGGGCGACTGTCGTGAAGGCCTGCTGCTGCTGCTGCGTGTGTCGGTGTCGCTGCGGCTAGCACGTCTGCGCTCGCGACGACGGCTGCTGTGCTCGCGGTGCTGCCGGTGGCGCTCATGATGGCTTCTCTTGTTCTTGCGATGCAGCCGGTCTTCACCACGACGCTCACGAGAACGGCTCCTCCGTGCTACACCCGATTCTAAAGTTTCGCGCCTCGAACTTTGTTCGCGCCCGCGTCTCTTGCTTTTATTCTTTTCGTGACTCTTTTCAATTTGTTCGCGTTTCCTTTTCCTTGCATGTGATCTACGGCGGTTGCTTGATTCACAGGGCGTGTTTTCATCTTCCATAGTTTAAATTGTTCGTTATGAAGAATGAAGGAGAAAAAAAAATATCGTAAACTAACACTATTGAGCTAGCCTTTCGAATCCCACTTCTGAGATGAAGGATTGGGATTAGGTTTGCTCCAAATAAATACTCAACTTGGATAATAACTAAGTATATTTTAATGCGTTCAGTTCAACGGTTGAACAACAAGTGTCGTGCATAATCAATTCAAATACATAAATCAACTCCCATATTGAGGGTACCGGAAATGAACATTAAAAATAAAATAACTTAAAAAAAAGTACCAGCACAAATGTCAACGACATCCAGTGTAAAATAATCTAGCATATGTTATGTATGTTTACATTACGGACTTAATGCAACGATTTTATAATGTCAACTAATGTAGGTACACATATTTAAATGCGTAATATGCTGTTGCATGGGCAGGCCTCGTTTAAGGAGCTATGCTCCTAAAATATAAAGAATGTATTTAAGTCAATTTAAGAGGACATTTAGAGACGCAACGCAGTCGCGAGTCAAACTAGCAGTTAGAAACTAGTCAGGCAATCTCGATAAATACGCGTGGGTAATCTGTTGTCTCTTTTAAGTGTGAAGTATCTTCACAAAATTACTATTGAACCTAAGATATACACGTAATACTAAATTAAGTCTCAGTTGAGTTAATTAAATAAATGCTTCGTTTAGTATTCGAAATGTCATAAAACCTGTCCGCCATTTTGTAATGATTTTATTCACACGAAAATGCAAAGCAAACTAGAATAGTAGAATGTAACAATGTGAAACAAACGTCAATAAACAATCTAAAAGATGTAACAGAGAAGTTTATTTAGCTTTAAATATTTAATTAATACTTAATACTTCATTAACCGTATTTCTTACCATGTCGTAAAGTCGGTAGGTATACGTTACACGCAACACATAAGCGTTACAATGTAACATACATACAATGTAACAAATAGTGCGGGCATAACATTATCGATAAAGAAATATATCTTATAAATTCTCACGGCTTTTAAACATTAAAAAATAAATATTATTAAAATCTGATGAACATAAATAACAATATATATACAAAATGCGTGACGAAAACTCCCGACTTTTAAAAAGTTTTGTATAACAATATTAGGACTTCACCCATATACTGAAATCGTACTTATTTTACTAAAAACTTAAGTAGGTACTTACCGCAATGTACGGCGACGAACTCATTAACAAACACTCACTTTTACACTCGTAAAATGTTTTTATATCAATAAAGTTTATTACTAAGAAGTACGGAATAAAACTCCACATAAAATGAAAATTACTATAATTCTATTAAGGAAATTAAATACTGAAGCTTTCTGGCACAATCACTGGGTACTGGATTTGCACAAGACTGATCCCGTAATCCCGTCGCCCGCGCAATGCGGCCGCCGCCGCGCCGCGCCGCGCGCCGGCGCCCGGCCGAGTTCGCTGTTGCCTCGCTCTTTCTCGCTCTATCTCGCTCACTCGCCACGCCCCCGAGTAACAGGGGTGACAGGCTTGCTTTTTATGAAACAGCTAGTATTTTTTGGATAATAAATTAATTTTGAAAGTACTTCTATTAGTACTTGAAGAACACACTTACTTGATTGCTTGTATCCCCTTTTAATTGATGTTATTTTCATAATAAGTGTCTGTTAAATTTTGCTATTAACACTTAGGGTCTCGCGCCTCGATGTAACACACAATCTCGCTACCGGGTGCGTTGGACCCAGTATAATAATGTAGTTTATTCCAAAACTGATTAATAAAAGTGAACGTTTACTGTAAGGGTAATATATGAATAAACACAGACAATTTTCAATCAAATGCTTATATTTATTGTTTTTAATTAAGAAAGTTTCTTACAGACCGTACAATAATACAGTAGTTCGTAGTTTTTAAGAAGATAATAATGTCACATAAGTGTTATTTAATTTAATAATTCAATGAACGTTTTCAGCCCAAGTTGCCCGCTTTTTTTAGTCTTTATCTTTAAAAAAAACGAAATTTGCACAAATATAAGTAACAAACAAAAATTAAGTAAATTTATTCGATATTTTATAATTTAGTACATGTTGCAACCCTACAGGAGGCAGGCGTCGCCACGCATTACGAGCCCACAAGTTTACAAGCGCTGTTCACAGATGGCGCGATCATCGTAACTTTATCGACATGATTAATTTACTTCACTAAACTTTATCTTTGCGACTTCCTATGTATTATTTATTTATATAAGGCGTTATGGACCTATCGATACTTTATTGAGGTGTCTGCAGTCAAACGCTAACTCTGACAAATCAAATCTATGTAGCTTTAATGTCTAAGTCACCTCGCTTGTCGAAAACGAATATTATTACTGTAATTTAAATGCACGTTTGGTGTATTTACGCTAATTAAAAATAAAAGCTTTAAGCCAATAGGGATGATGACAATTTTTTTTTGCAGTGTCCGTCTTGTAGTTTTTTGTATAATAATGGATACGTATTTTTTAATTTGTCCCGCAAACATAAATTGACCTATTTACAGTGAATGAAACTTACGAGTGACGTCACGATTTTGTATAAATTTTACCATATCGTTACGTCACAAGCCCCCTCTCCTAAACTTTAAAACAGTTAATATTTGTCAATTCTATTTTTTCTGAAAAAGTAAAAAATACGTGTCTCATACTTTTCAATTATCTAACTGAGGGACTAAGGAGATTTTTTATTTTTATCCCCAGTCGTCATCCCTATTGAATTTTTAAGGGTATCTTTATCCTTCAATATATTTTACGTTTTAATTTAAACTGCCGTTTAGTTTTATTATTACCTTTGGATTTAAGCCACTTTCTCTAACAGTTTTTTGTCTACAAGAGTTTGGCTAATTGTTTGTTGACTGCCTCGTAAACCATAACTACAATAAACATTAACAACTTAATTAAATTGCCCATTTGTTAGTCACAAATTGATTCCTACATGAAAATATATTTATATTATATATTATATATAAATATATTTTAATAACATAGAAGTAAGTAAATAATTAAAAGAAAGTTATAAGAAAAAATGATTATTTCGTCTCCTAGACAAGGCAATTATGTATATTAAAATTAGATTACAACAGTTGACAACAGATGGCGCTCTTCGCTACTTACAATATTCTGATATTACCAAGCTAATTGTCTTCAATAATAGATTTTGGACTATGCAGTCTTTTCCAAATAGCTTGTATTTGGTACATTTTGCGTCTAATTTATTTATAATAAGTAAGAAATAGGTTAGGAATTCATAAACCGGATAACTAGTTTTAGATTTCCCGTACCCCGTTATTGTAACATATTTAATAACTGCTCGGTTCCTATTAATTATAGCGTGATGATATACTACTGCGCAACTAGAGACATTATTATAACATTTCGTGAGATTTGAACACAATGATGATGTCAAAATTTATGTTTGCTGGACAAAACAAAAGGAAATATACGATTCCTTTATTACGCATTAAACGCATTAGTATGAATGGATGTTACTTCTGCTCTCACGCAAATAACACTGAACAGATTTAGACGAAACTTGGTGCACACATAGTTTTAACTAGGATTAACGATTAACACAATACATATGATAATTTTTATCCAGATTTTATGTTTCCGCGTGCTCATTTTCGAGTTAGAATATAATATGTGTCATTTAATGCCGGATATGTATTTTAATTCCACCCTTGTTTCACGCTTTATCCAAATAAGCTTCTAAATAGAGAGAGGGTACACCATAATTGAATCGTACCGACATTTCCACACTAAAAGAATTATAAATGATTGACTGGCTTGTTGGTTTAATGGTGAGTGGCCCCGACTGCTATACCGGAGGTCGTAGGTTCGATTTCAACCCAGGACAAATGTTTGTGTGATGAGCATGATCATTTATTCTGTGTCTGGGTATAATCTATATCTATACTTCTATACTAATATATAGAGCTGAAGAGTTTGTTTGATTGTTTGTTTGTTTGAACGCGCTAATCTCAGGAACTACTGGTTCAAATTGAGAAATTCTTTTTGTGTTGAATAGACCATTTATCGAGGAAGGCTTTAGGCTAAAACATCACGCTGCGATTAATAGGAGTGAAGATACAATGGAAAATGTGGCCCTCTGTTCAAAAATTCCTAAGTTATAACTTCTAACCAGGCGGACGACGTCGCGGACAACAGCTAGTTTATCTATATTATGTGTGTATTTAGAAATATTATATAAATTTAGAAATACAAGTTTAGCTTAGTTTGGTTAACTCGAGGATACAAACGAACCGTGCTGTGCTGAGCTGTGTGAGGCTACGCTCTATATAAAAACGCAGCAGATTCGAGCGAGACGCGCCGTGCTGAACTCTGCTGTTTTTTATGGAGCTCTGCCATACGTTTTTTTTTTTAAATAAAATATTTTTTACCGAGATAAATGATTACACGAGCTCCTGATTACTTTTAGAAGTGAGCTAAGCAAAGCGCAGCACAGCTTGATATTGGTTTTTTAAAAATACGTAGCTTTAGAAACAAAGCAAAGCACAGCGCAGCATTTGTCGATGTTGATATAGCGTTACTGATCCTCACGTAAATGCCTGTACAGTTTAAATTGGGCAAGCTTTTGAAAATTGCTACACGTTCTTCTACACGGCTTTTTTTAAGGGACTAGCCCGCCACACATGCCCGTCATTGCAACTCCTGTAAGCCAGGATCTACAATGAAATCAACTAAAACCACCGGACTCGGACTGTCAAAGGAGAATTAATTAACTGCCTTGGAACGGAGATGCGCTTGCACAGGTCCGAAAAAGAATCGAATCGCACTGAGTAATTTAAATCCTTGTGTCGTTGAAGGATTCATAACCTTTCGTGTCCCATCATATATCACACAAATGATTGTGACAGTGAAGCCATTACATATTTCTTTACTTCAAGTAAGTTTAAGTAAATCTAAGCTTCGGTTTTCGCATGCTACCGTTTTCCAACTTCACACACAGTGTTCAATACACAAGAACAATTAATACTGTGGTTAAATCTACACGTGTGATACGATACACTATACCTTTACAATAACGGCATATGATAATTCACGTGTTGCCTGACGTGTGTGAATGTAATTAGCGTGTTGTCGTTACACAGGCTCGCGTTTGAAAGCGCTGTGGAGACGATCCCGCGGAGTCAGTAGCGTACTGCGTCGTCTTTCTGCGCGGGAAACGAGAGCCCGCCCCCGCTGTCGCCTCTGCAGAGCGATTTACCTAAACAGAAACATGACTCGAAGGTTCATTACTTCCCGAAAGTCATATGTAATACACCGAAAGGAATATAACAAAACAGAACCCTTAAAATAACGCCATCTAGCGGTGAGTAGCTCGAGTAATGTAATTTGGTCAAGCGCCATCACGGCGATATATTTATTTAAGTTTAGTTTAGTGGTCATATGACTCATATGTAATCAATTAGAAACTAAATACAGGAAAGAGACAGCAATACTCATTGTAATATGATATAATAATGTGTCACAACGAATTTAATGATTTAAAACTGGGATCATTAAGGACAAGTAGGTACATGACGACGCGCGACGCCGACGCGACGTGTCGTGGATTCGAACGCGGCGTAGTATACCAAAAATAATGCATAAATAACATAAACATAATAATATAATTGCATAAGTTGATAAGAAATGGTATGCAATAGTTTTACCGCGGCAGTCTCCGAGGCCGCACGTCTTTATTTTTATATAAACACTAGCTGTTGTCCGCGACTTCGTCCGCGTGTTGAGAAAATATAAGTTAGGAATTTTTGAACAGAAATCCCTCGAAGATGAATAATTTTCCCTGTTTTTTCCCGCATTTTCCATTGTATCTTAGCTCCTATTAGTCGAAGTGTGATGGTATATAGCCTAAAAACTTCCAAACCGAATGGTCTATTCAACACAAAAATTGTTTTGTTTTTCAATTTTAACCAGTTGTTGGGGCGTAACTCCCAACAGTGATTTGTTATGTTGATGTTGTATATCAAAAATGTTATGTTAAATGTTTTGTTGAATGAGTAGACAACTGATTCGTATAAAAGGTTTATTGCTACTAAAAATAACATGTTGTTGGGCAATAATATACAATTTAACGTTCGACACGTAAAACAGCAACGTTTCACTTTAAGTAGAACAAGTAAGTTAGGTTCAATGTACAGCGTAGCTCGTACACCAGTAGTTCCTGAGATTAGCGCGTTCAAACAAACAAACAAACTCTCCAGCTTTATACATTAGTTAGTAGATATAGATATAGATAACCATCTAAACAATCCATACTTACCACTGAAGTCTCCAGCGCATATCTTGTCATTGTTGATGATTGAAGGATTGCATCGCATTGCCATACACCGACACAAAAACGCGGATGACGTAGCAGGGCGGTTCAGGTTTAGTCAGTAAGAGTCTGACACTACCCATTTCTTACCCCGAGGGAGTGGGTGTCCATGAGGATTCCCCCGCCTTACCAAAAAAAAGGGGAATGATGATGTTATTGTACAGTTAATCAATTGTCTAGGACTATAAAAGCTTTGCTTAGTTTGAAACTAGATGGCGTTGGGTAAAAATTGTGGAATATTAATATTATTTTAGAGAAAAATTGTAATACCTGCAGGAATTGTTCGTCGACTGAAGCACAAAACGAAAGACTGAAACATAACAAAAGCTAAGCACAAAAGCTGAAACATAATTGTTAATTTTTGTAATGAATTGCATGTCAATCCCGAGCGAAAAAAATCTAAAAAACAAACAGTTAAGTAGGTCTTATAATATCATCCCACCAAAAACATTTTGAAAAAACTAGCCAAGTCAGAGTTGCTTGTTTATCTTTAAAAACGAATGAAAACTAAACAAATTCGTTCCAAGTCTAGGGTTAATAACTGCGTTTCTTTATTATTATAGTAAATGTTGTGACTTGGCTGTTGAGGGGAAGTTGAATATCATTCCGATCGTTCTGATTTGTATTATTTTGTATCCTTTTACTGCCGTGCCCCCAGATTTGTCAAAAAACAACTTCTTAATAGGGATCAAAGTACTTGTCAAAGCCAAGCAAGCAAAGTCAAACTAGACGTTGGTGTTTCGTTTTTTTTGCCAAGCTCCTATACTTAACCTTACTAGCTGTTGCTGTTAAAATATATAAATTCGCGACAAAAAATATCTTACGTTTTAAGTCAATCTATAAACTATCCGTTTACTAAATTTCGTCCAAGTTCATCCATTGGTTTTTTTGCGTCAAAGCATTACAAACATTCATCGATCCAGACAGACTTTCACGTTTATAATATTATGATCCTTTCACGCAGCGCATGCAACGCAAAAATCAGAACAAGAAACCGGACAAAATCATGTTTAAATTGAAAGATGTGATGAACAGACAAAGGGACAGTTTTTGTATAAAAATAACTTACCAAAATGTAACAAAATAATTTTAACCAACATTTTGAAATAGCACTCGCACGAATAAAAAATTATTAATGATATTAATTTGGGTAATAATTAGGTTGAATTTTCCGACTTATGTTCCTAAAGTGACGTCATAGTCCGCACACACACACTGATAATCTAAACTACGTATATGCAATGCCGTCCAAAAATTGATAAATTTTTAGAACACTTAAAAACGCGGAGTTTTTTTAATCTATTAATTATTTTTAGCTCCTGACGCAAAAAGAGCGTATTAAGTTTGATAATCAAAAATTAAAAGCGAGCGTTTTCAGACAGGTTTATTAAAAAGAATTGCCTGTTGGTCTAATGGTTAGTTGCCCTGACTGCTATGCTAGAGGCCGTGGGTTCGATTCCCAGCACGGACTTCTATGCATGCAGTCCGACTATGGAACTCACTGCCGCCTGACATAATTGGAATTATTCATCTGTCCTCCTATTTCTGTTGTTTTATATTCATAAAATTATGTTATATAATGTATGTATTTATTTATACCTCTCCCTCTGTTATAAATTGTATTTGTTCATTCTTCTTTCTATACTTGTACACTGTTGCATATTTTTTTATTTGTTTTGTCCTTTTGCAGGCCTGCTGGAAGAGATTTCTTAAGAAATAAGCAGTCCATCGTACACCTCCTTCGAATGAAGTGTTATTTTAAGCCGTTTGTGTACATAAATGGTAAATGAAATATGAAATGAATAAAAACACGACAACACCGCAACAAATTCGCGCGAAATAATGAACAATTGATCGTATTCGCTTCATTTCGCGCCTCTCCGCTCCGCTCCGCATCCCGTGGGCGTTCGGTTATTCAAGCCCCGTCAGTACCAGCGTTAGGGGCGTGATGGGGCGATGGAACAGGGCGACAATTTCTGAGGGCCGCCAAGGTCTGAAGTTGGAGTCTCTTGCCTCTCCTGGTACAAACCCTCAGAACTGTCTACGCTCTGTGCATATGCTTATTTTTTCTTGAGATTTTTGCTTCCCTCAAGTGGGCGCCACAATACTTTCGCCCGGGATGTCAGTGGCCGTTACGCCGACACCTAGCCCCGACAATATGATTCATGAGTTTGTTGTCTACGTGCCACACCGGTTCGCGTACGTGTATAGATCGCTCACACACTACGTCACTACAGAAAGGTGGAGGATATAAACTAGCTTTTTGCCCGCGGCTTTGCCCGTGTCGACGTGGGTAACCAAGAGAACTCTTCAAAGGTCCGGAATAAAAACTATCCTATGTTCTTTCTCAAGATCAACTCTATCTCTGTACCAAATTTCATTAAAATCAGTTCAGTGGTTTAGAAGTGAAAGCGTAACAGACAGACATAGTAACTTTTGCATTTATAATATTAGTTAGGATAACATAGCAAAAGTTCACGAAAATCAAAATTATTAGCGTCGTCTTATCGCACTGTTGTTATAACTTGTAACCTTAAATAACCTGTTTGGATGTCATGAACTTTGTTGCCAGCGTGTAAAAATTGCCACAATTGTGGGAAAAATAAAATAAATTAAATTTATTGGTATACGGACAGTGGTGTGGCCTTGTAAGGTATAACAAAACTATATTAGATATAAGTCATGTTTTTTTTCGTATACTGTTTTGCTCGACAGGTGGGCATTCTATCTACCACTACTTACGTCAAGGCCGCTATAGTTTCCCAAGCAAGAGAATAGTTTTGCTGTTAAATAGTTGTGTGATTTGATTCTTGATTGCTTGATAAACATTTCAAGTAAACAAAATTTAAAAAAAATGTTTTAGTTGTCTGCAGGAGCTAAGCTATAACCGCATTTATAAGTGAATGAATCACAGGTTAAGCTACTAGCTATGCTTGACCATCTTTGTCATAACGAGTTCCTCCGTGTTTCGGAAGGCACGTTAAATTGTGGGTCCCGGCTGTTATTCCTACATCGTTAACAGTCATACAGGTAGTCAGAAGTTTGAAAAGTCAGACAACCAGTGTAACCAAGGGGTATCGTGTTGCCCAGGAAACTGGGCTGAGGAGGTCATATAGGCAGTCGCTCCTTGTAAAACACTGGTACTCAGCTGAAACCGGTTAGACTGGAAGTCGAATGCAGTATAGTTGGGAAAAGGCTAGGCCGATGATGATAGTCTGCAGAAATTGAGATGACTGCAATTGACAAAAAAATCTGTTTATTCCATTGTCCGTCAGACAGATTTCTAAAAATATTGTATACGATTTTTTTTCTTTTATTTCCATGATAAAAAAACTAAGTGTATACAAAGATTTAAAATCTCTTGTGACGTCACTTAGCAGTATTTGCTAGTAAAGCAAATAATGTTTTTTTTGATAGTAACTGTCGTGAGAATGATTCATTATTAAATGATGTAACGGTTCGAGTTCGACTCGCGATCCCGCCGCGTCTGCTCATGATTAAGGACTCCGGTTATGTCCGAAACTAGTCGGGCTACCCCGATAAATACGCGTGAGTAAACCGTTACATCATTTAATAAATAATGTTTTTAGCCACTATCTAAGTGCTTTGTATCTTCCATGCTTTTTAATATTGAAATAAAATGACAAATATTTATTCAATATTTTTATTGGAAATCTGTCTGACAGACTGAACAGATTTATATTAATAGATTATCCTATTAAATGGGGTAAGTGCAGATAAAAAATAAGAGGCAGAATATTAAAATAATAAATTGACATTATTTCTTTAAAACAAAATAATTCCCGTTTGTGTAAATAAGGAAAATTGATTCCGTAATCTGGTATCACAGTTTTGTCGACGGCTTCTTCTAGCGAACAAGTCAGTCGAGTTAATATACAAGACCATGACGCTTGTTTTGTAAAATAACAATAAACTAGTCAATTAAATAGTTATTAATATTTCAATAAGTGTTGTGTCAATATGTTTGTGTTAAAATTAGTTTTTATTAGCTTAGGTGAGTTTTATTCTGTTTTTATTATTATTATCACCCCAAGGTTATCGATCTCAAAATAGTTTATTCTGCTTTAAATTAAACTTCAAATGAAAATAAAATACGTTGATTCTGACTTGGTCTATCTCAGAATCCACTGAACCGATTTTGAAAATTCTTTTATCAATTGATAGCCACGTTATTTGTGACTGTGAGTGTCGTAAGTTATACTGGTTCGGAAAATAAAGACCGTCTGAAGAGGTTAACAAACATCTAATGAAGTATTGATCTCGTCGTTTGGCGTCAAATGTTTTGATAAAGAGAGGTAGAGGAAAATGGTTTGTTGTTTTTTTATAATTGACATTCCGACTTGTTGTTGTTGTTTTTTTTTTGTTTCGTAGTTTTTTTCGTCTGTGTGTGTGTGTATATTATTTTAATTCTTATAACTTCTTTTCCTTATCTTGTATCGATAACAATGATTGTTGGTAAGCTCATAACTCAATAATGGATGGATCAATTCGGCTGATTTTTTTTGTGTGTTCTTTGAGATCTACAAAAGGTATTAATAATTAATAAAAAATGGTTTTAAGATAGTTATGGGGGAAGGGGTTAACTCTAAGCTTATGTGTTGGATATTGCGTGAAAATGTTTTGATCCTAAAGAGACCGTATGAACCCAGAGTAAATATAAAAAAAATCTTTTATTTAAGTCAAGTCGCTACATGTTTAAAGTTAAGTTATCAACGTAAGAAAAATTAATTATTAAAACCGAACAAAATACATAATCTACATTAAATAATTAAGGAGAATACAAAACACACGGCTTATTTATGGCATTCTGCCAAAAACAGGTAAGAATGAATGATGTTTTTATCGCAAGAGTTCCTATTCATTGCCGAGCCGCACAGATAGCACTAGATAGCATTTCATATTGCGAACGGCAATGTATAATCTAAAGACATAATGTAAATTCACGTGATACGTCGCATATTTTATGCCGTTATCATAAAATAATGAAAAACCAGTTTATGTATTTTGCTAAAACCTAGACGATCTCCAAAACTTGTATTTCATTTTCCTCATCAATTTAATAAAAATGACGTCAGAAAGCTAAACAGAAGAGTAAATTATTATTATTGATTTCTAATTTGCTTGAATATTGAAGCAAATGATCCCACGGAAACATAAAATTGGAATAAAAACTACCCTATGTGTAAATCCTGGTTATAAACTATCTGTGAACGAAGTTTCGTCAAAATCCGTTCAGCACCTAGTTTTTGCTTGACATTGGAACAATCCCTACTAATATTATAAATGCGAAAGTAACTCTGACTGTCTGTCTGTCTGTTACGCTTCCACGTCTAAACCACTGAACCGATTTTAATGAAATTTGGTACAGAGATAGAGTTGACCTTGAGAAAAAACATAGGATAGTTTTTATCCTGGACTTTTGAAAAGTTGTCTTGGAAACGCGATATAACCGACGTCGACACGGGGGAAGCCGCGGGCGAAGCTGCAGGCGAAAAGCTAGTCATTCATAAATCCAAACATACAAACTTTCGCGTCTATTTTATCAGTTGGATGTATTATATATATGTTTCGAGTTCTGTACTCTGTAAAGACAGTTGAAACTAAAAGAAAATATTAAAAAGGCTTTAAAGACTCTGTTGGGGTCAAGCCCAAACCACATTATATCCCGGCATTCCGACTCAAACGTTAACCACTGCGAGCTGTACATTAAACTCCACACGAACGGAGTAACGGGCAAAAGCTAGTACCGAATACATTCGACATAGCTTTGTCGTAAAGAGGAAAACCCGACCGGCAAAAATCTCCGCGCACTAATGTGTTACCGAGAAAAATACTCGGTGTGTTAAATTACGCTGTTATCAAAGCTCTCAACCTTATTCATTTCAATTCCATTAAATACTACTGGGTTTTACTTAGTAAGGCCTATTACAACATCATCATCGTCATTCCCTATCCCAATATTCTATTTGGAGCGCAACATGTCTTCTTCTTCCATACCTTTCTATCGGACGTCATCTCACAAGAAACACTCTTTGCAGCCATATCGTTTTTCACACAATCCATCCATCGTTTCCTTGGTCGTTCTCTTCCCCTATATCCATCCACATCCATACTCAACACCTTCACCACTTGACTCTCATTCCTCCGCATAACATGCCCATACTATGACAGCCGGTTGCCACGTAGTTTCTCTGGAAACTGCCAATTTCAAACTCCCCCCTATATACTCATTTCTTACTCTATCCGCTCTCGTAACACCACACATTAACACATCCTCTTAACATCCTTATCTCTGCTGCATGCAGTTGTCTTTCATTCATACCTGGATATTCAACAAGGACGAGATTTTAACATCATGTCTTTTAGGTTAGGTTTCCATACCCAGAAAGTTTAAGGAACCAGTCCGTCTATCAACAGGATGTCTCAAATGAATAATAAATAAATATAGATAATTTAATTTATTAACTGAAGAATATAAAATTATGCAGAAGTTTGTCTCATGACATCTTGAATCTTAACTCCACTCTTCTTCATTTAAGTAAATACTTATATCCCAACCAGCCAGGATTTAGGATTTATGAATGAAGTTGAATCTTATTTAGCTTCAATGAGATTTTAACTCACATTTAGCATATAATTCTCATGTCCATCTCGATATTAATAATAATAAAATGACCAAGGCAATGCGCCGTCAAATAAAAACGATACAATTTATTTAATTTTCGAGTAAATTTATCACGAATAGTAAACATTTGAGTCATAAACATACTTATTATTATTACATGTTTTGGTTTATCCCAGGGTCATGAGGTTATTATGACATGATAGCACTGAAAGTAACTTTATTTCAATTCTATAAGTACTTAAAAATAGATAAACAATTTAATTTTGTCTTATAACTCAATTTAAAATAAACGGCATTTAATCGCGTTTTATTGATTGGAGTATTAATTACTATATAAATGGGTTTATGATTGATTATAGTGCTTGTAATTATTTGAATGTCATTAATTTTGAATTAGTCTTCCAGAATTAGTAGAAGGTATTAGTGGAGCTAGAAGAATATTTTTCGTAAATAGTAATATTGCTGCGCTTGACGTATTTTATCTTCAGGATTCGTGAAACCATCCGTTTGGTCTAACAATATTAGTACTTTTATTAGCCGCTAGGTGTCACTGTAGCTAAGTTGCCATGGTTACGGAAATAACAATATTAGTACGTCTCTTTGCCGCTAGGTGTCACTATAATTTGGTTGTCATGGTTACGAAAACAACAATATTAGTACTTTTATTAGCCGCTAGGTGTCTCTGTAGCTCAGTTGCCATGGTTACGGAAATAACAATATTGGTACATCTGTTAGCCGCTAGGTGACTCTGTAGCTCAGTTGCCATGGTTACGGAAATAACAATATTAGTACGACTCTTTGCCGCTAGGTGTCCACTATAATTTGGTTGCCATGGTTACGGGAGTAACAATATTAGTACGTCTATTTGCCGCTAGGTGTCACTGTAGCTTATTTGCTATAGTTACGAAAATAATTTTTAATTTGACCACTAGATGGCAAGTCGTACTTATTATACAGACAGTATAGTACACACTGTCATATTTATCCAATGAATGAATCAATCAATAAATAAATTGAAATTATATATTGTATAATTGTATTGTATGTAGTAGAAGTAGAAGGTATATTTTTTCCACCTTTGGATGACGTCTTAAACGTCTGTCTGAATCATGCCGTTTAAATATGCCATATCAGCTGATAGCTTAACATTTTTATAGTTCAGTTCAATTTACGTAAATGGCTACGGCAGTACAAAATTTTTGTCATAAATAATTAATAATTATACATAACTATAATTGGTTTTAATAAATTCCAGCTATATCTTCAGCGCTGGGATCAGTGGCGAGGCAGCGGAGCAGTTCTTGTGGGTAAGACATGTTCAAACTAAAGGATGCGGTATTACCCCGAAAGGACCTAAGGCCTAGCATCATCATAAATTAACAAGGCTTCATAACAACCCACAACGTTCAGTCAAATATCGTCTTATGGTTTTCCTCACGTCCAGTGTCGGAGAGTTCCCTTGTTCGGACCGCGTATGCGTGGCGGCGGGCCGCGTGTGTGACGGACGCCGCGACTGCAGTGACGGCGCCGACGAGGCGGTCTGCTTCACCGGAGGCACTCAGTAAGTACTGCACGGATAGCTCAGTGGTTGAGGTCGCCAAGCCAAACCCACTGAGCGCGTCATGTCGATGTTCGATCCCCGCAGATGACAAGTATTTGTGTGATCCACTAATGCTTGTGCTGAGTCTGGGTTTCTTTGTGCATGTGATTTGAATGTTTGTAAAACCCCCCGCGACACAAGGATTAACTTTCTTAGTGCGGGAGAAGTTTAAAAAAAAAGTGACAGACTGCAGAAAAATGAACGATGATCTGTGTTATAGTCGAACGTCATCCGGACCTAGATTATAAAAGAGACGTGCTCTGTGTAAGAGGATCAAGGATACAAAAATGAATAATGTAATGGGCACGCTCCGGACTCGGCTTGGGCATCCTTAGCCAGTAAGGATTCTCAGTAGCTTGAAAGGCGGCATAAAGAAGAGCTCGGTGCTAAACGACGACCTCCGTGGTCGAGTGGCGCACGCACCGGTTTCAAGGTGTCGCTAGCTCTGAGGTCCCGGGTTCGATCCCCGGCCGGGTCAATGTAAAAATTCACATTTCTACATTGTCTCGGGTCTGGGTGTTTGTGGTACCTTCGTTGTATCTGAATTCCATAACACAAGTGCTTTAGCAACTTACTTTGGGTTCAGAACAATGTATGTGATGTTGTCCGCATTTATTAAAAAAAAAAAACGAGATGAGAGAACGAACGGAATTACCTACGTGGGAGGGGTGTTGACTTGAAGTGAATATGGACGGACTTTCACTGCAAAAATTAGCTATGTCAGTCACCAGAGGACACACCAGCGATGCTCTCAATAGTCGAAATCGGTCAAATAGATCTCAATCCAGCGAGCATAGTTTTTTCTACATGTGAAGTTATCAAATGAATCCTGTGTCATTTGTCCAGTGTCATTTGCTGATCTCAATCCACTAAAACATTACCCAAAAGAAGATTTCATTCGATGCTCGGTGATGATCAAATTTTGATTTTTTTCTGAGTATTCAAATAGTACTAATAAGGTTTTGTTCAACTTTCAGAGACGAATTGTTTGAGGATCCTGTTCTGCATCGGTTAAAACGGCAGGCGTCGCAATGTAGGTAAGTACTGGTTTTAATTCTTCACACTTACTTCAATCTTCTTAGAGTACTCTTTATATATAAAAATGAACTGTTCGTTAGTTTTGCTAAAACACGAGAACAGCTAAACCGATTCGGCTTCTTTCAGTCTTGGAATATTCCTACTTGTTCAAGAAAGGAGTAAACCGGGAGATTTAAAAAAAGTCGAAAAAAAAAACAGAAAAAAATAGCGGAGAAAACAGTAAAATTACCACGGGAGTGAAACCGCGGGAAACAGCTAGTTCGTTTATAATAATACCTTTATGGCACTGGCCTCTTCAACTATAGATGCCTGTAATTGGTCATAACGCTTTCTTGACCTAGGAATCTTAGAAGAGTTCCCCCGATTTCTACAAGATCCCATCATCAGATATTGAAATGAAGCACAAGCTTTCAAATAAAAAAAGAATCATGAAAATCGGTTCACCCAATCGCAAGTTACGAGGTAATAAACATAAAATAAAAAATACAGTCGAATTGAGAACCTCCTCCTTTTTTTGAAGTCGGTTAAAAACAAACAATTTCGTCCAAAGAACAAAATATTTTTTTTTTGTGTGTGGGTTGCCCACACAAAAAAAAAATATTTTGTTATCACTTAGGGGTATGAAAAATAGATGTTGTTCTATTCTCAGACCTGCCCGATATGTATACAAAATTTCATAAAAATCGGTCGAACCGTTTCGGAGGAGTACGGTAACTAACATCGTGACACGGGAATTTATAAATATATTAGAAGATATTATATAGTAAGGATAGGTACCATGTGAGTACCAAGTTTTGTTTTAATCCGTTCAGTATTTTTTTTTGCGTGAAAGATTAACGAACATCTCCCATTCAAACTTTCGTGTTTATAACATGAAGTACTTAGGGTAATATTTAAAATATATACTATGTCTTTAAAGGGGCGTAACGTTTTTAAAACTCTAACCGATATATCTAGGTGGTCGAAATTTTAAAGTTTTTTAAATTTGTCTTATAACAACTTTCTTTTTGTTTCCAGAAAGGATCAGTGGCAGTGCCGAGACGGTACTTGCATCGCTTTCGATGGCAAATGCGACGGCGTGCCCGACTGCCAAGACAAGAGCGACGAGACCTTCGCGCTCTGCAGGAAGACTAGGTGAGTTCAAATATAAATAATGTCCAGACCCATAGTGCCGAGCAGGCTGTAGGCCTGATTTGCAAAAGTTATATGTAGTGCACAAGTTTGCTACACAGGACACTCTCGTAGCCCGATGAGACGATTGTCGGATAAGACCTGAGGGAGTTTAAACTTAGCATAATTTAAGCGTGCTTTCGGAAACACAGAAGCTGTGTCATTTATTACTGAAACGCATATTAAAAACTAGCTGTTGCCCGCGACTTCGTCCGCGTGGGTAGAAGATATAAGTTATGATTTATACTATCTATAGATAGTATAAATCATACCATCACGCTGCGACTAATAGGAGCGAAGATACAATGGAAATGTGAAAAAAACAGGGCAGGTATAAATCATAACTAATATCTTCTACCCACGGGGACGAAGTCGCGGGCAACAGCTAGTATTAGTATATAGTTATTAGTATATATAGATTTGTCTTTGAATTATTGCGGTCTATACTAATATTTTAAGGAGATCAAATGTGTGATGTTGCGGCAATATCAGGGTCTACTAAACGAAACCAGGTTATTTGCAGTGGTCGAGGGCACCAAGACAAATTGTGCGTGATGACGCGAGTATTTGACCGTCCGCGTACAACAAGCGTTTTTGTGATCCACGTATACGTCCTGGATCTAGATGTATTTGTGTACGCAACTTGAATTTTTGTGGAACCCTCCGCGACGCAAGGATTTAATTCCTGTGGGAGTCGTTTTAAAGACAAAGTTTCTTAAGTCAAATGAGGAATCGTATTATTTCTTGTGCATATAGATCGAAATAACAAGGGATACGATTAAGCGATCAATACGAAGCAGACTAAAACCTTTTTTTATATCGAAGATCATTAAATCCTTCGGCTTTGGGTTGAGCAAAACCTGTCAGATTTCTACTGAATAAAATCCACCCAAGGTATCTCCTCTGGTCTGGTCTTTATGTACCGGGGCCACGGTAACCCGGTCGGACAATCCCGCTGCCCCGACAGGCATAAGCCCTAATAGGCTCCACAGAACTTGCTGATTCCTCTTTAAGGTACGAGGCAGCACATTGCACTGACCTTAGCCTCGATATGACTGGTATGGTTTTTGATTTTGTATCGAATGTGATCGTTCTCAGATGTCAGCCGAACTGGTTCCGCTGTACGTACGGCGCATGCGTGGACGGGACAGCGCCCTGTAACGGCAAGACGGAATGCGCCGACAACTCCGACGAGCTGATGCCGTCCTGCAGGAACGAGACCAACGAGGCCCAGTAAGTTTCATTTAAACGCAAAAAAATATGGAAAATATAGTATCATCAGCTGAAACTTTTCCCATCTATGTTGGACTCGGCTTCCAGACTAACCAAGCAAATTACTACTGTTTTACAAGGAGGGACTGCCTATCTGACCTCTTCAACCAAGTTAGTTACCTGTACAAATTAAAATAAGTAGTTAGAAGCTTTAATGTCTGACAAACACTCAAACTATGGGGTATCGTGTTGCCCAAGTAACTGGGTTCAACTGGGTTGAGGATTTCAGATAGGCAGTCGCTCCTTGTAAAACACTGGTACTTAGCTGGAACCGGTTAGACTGGAAGCCGACCCCAACATAGTTGTGAAAAGGCTAGGCCGACGATTGTCATCGTCAATACTTACCTATTTTTACAGTGGTATCTTCAAGTGTTCAGACGGCACCACCATCCCCGCATCCGACCACTGTGATGGCACACCAAACTGCGCGGACGGCTCGGACGAAACTATAACCGCATGCGCAGCCAAAACCTGCCCCTCCTACCTGTTCCAGTGCGCGTACGGCGCCTGCGTCGACCAGGGCTCTGACTGCAACGGGGTTTGTGTATATTATGATTACTTCTCAAAGAAGTTCAAAGGTCGAAAGGGGGTTGATTTCAAACACGCTGCGAGCGATGCTGTAAGCGCAAGCGATCCCGTGGCTCTGGCTCAGGCAGTTGAAGGGGCCCGGGGGGTTTTTAGTCGGTGGGAGACCGACATACCCCCTTGCCGTGCCCTCGGCGTAGGTTGAAGTCATCAGAGTTTCAGCCCGGACAAAAAAAATCCATCTAATTATTTTTGTTTTTTCCTTCTGCAGAAAACAGATTGTGCGGACGGATCGGACGAGTCGGACGAGCTGTGCGACAAGATGCTGCCTCCGGTGGAAAGCACCACACTGTAATAGTCCTTTCACATTAAAATTCCTATTAAAACTTTCTCGGTTAAACGTGCCGGCACTAAGATGCGACCTCATTTCAACTGCAATTTGAATTCAGTAGACTACACTGTAATAAAACTGCAGTTGATTGGTTGCGGTCACCACGCCAAACCCGGTCGGATCAATGTAAAAATTAACATTTCTACATTATCTCGGGTCTGAGTTTTTGTGGTACCTCCGTTGTATCTGAATCCAACTTACATTGGGTTCAGAACAATGTATGTGATGTTGTCCGCATTTATTTATTTATATGTATGAATTATGTTCCCAGTCCGGTGTCGTCGGGTCGCTGTGTCCTGCCGCCGTACCCCGAGCACGGGTCGTACCGCGTGTCGGGCGCGCCGCGCGCTCGCCCCGGGCAGGCGTTCCGCGCGCTTGCACTCACCGTCGTCTGCAACTCAGATTACGTACTCTCAGGCAACAATCTCGTCTTCTGTCAGGACGGCACTTGGTCCGTTGACTCCTTGCCTAAATGTACTCGTAAGTATTTTTTTTGTTGAAACAGTGTTTTACCAACTGTATTCGCCTACTGGTAAAACCACAGGACTTCCAATGTGTAAAAATCAATATCTAAAATATGCGTAATTTCTGAGGCACCGTTCAAGTATTACGTAACGCAATTCAGGGAAGGGTTTTTTTAAACGTTACGGTGAGTTACAAGGGCGGCAGGGGGTGTTTATAAACTCGTTACGAACCCTTTTTATTCAAATATTAGAATCTTGTAAAACCACAACTCTTTTTGTCTATGTGTTATGGGGAAAATGTAAAATGTTACTTCACATTTAGGGAGGGGGGTATAGATAAACGTTACAAAGCGTTACATAGAGGGGAGGAAGGGTCTAAAATCTTCAAGAATTGCTTGAACGCTCCTTAAACTTAAATACATACAAAAACATTCAGTTTCTTGAATCAATTGAAAACTGTTTCATCCGACACTTATTTTATCTTACAGGTTATTGCAAACTGGAAGCGAGTTCAGCAGTGCGCTACGACTGCCTCGTATCTGGCAACATCACTGGCAAGCGGCCGTGCGGCTCCCAGGAACCGGTCGGCACCGTCGTCCAACCAGAATGCAACACTCCTAACTACTACTCTACCGACAGCCGGCTGATGCGCTGCACCGAGTCGGGGTGGGACTACACCGCCCATTGCTACCCAGGTTTGCCCAAAAAAGGATATAACATCACCATAATTATCAAAGATGTAATAACTGTATCCGTCGGTAGCTTCTTGTACTCTAGCAATGGGAACAGTTCAGATAACTCCCTATCCAATATGACCGTTCATGATAATACTGTGACTGGAAACAAGGATGTCAATACTCCTCTTGCAAGTACCACGGGTAATCCGCTAGATTACGAAATTAGTGAGGATGATTGGCGCATGGGCCCTATAGGTCCCCCTATAACACAAAGTGTAGCACCAGCCGATAATAAAAACAATGATGGCGGTGTCAATGTCCATATTTATAACAGCAGTGTAACCGTCAATACTAATGATAAGATTCATTTTCCAAATTAAATTAAATCTGATGACGGACGCATATTTGATATAACAGGTAGATAAACTCACTATAAACCAACAACTATGATAACACAAAACTACAGGCGTCAATTCAAGTAAGACAGATGTCAAAAATTACTGAATCAAACCTTACCTATATGTTCGTTAGATAAACCTTTCAAATTATCTAAATAAGCAAACGAAAACTAGCTTTAAAACAACTAAAACCCACGTTTTTAAATTTTATCAAAATCGATCTAGCCTTTTTTATAGTTGTAAACTGCATTATCATCGAGTTCGTAGCTACCCTGAAAATTTCAGTCAGCTAGCTTATCGGGAAGTGCCTTTAAATTGAGTCACAAAAATTCAACCCGAACGACAAACAATTAAGAAAAGTAAGTGTGTCAAAACGTGGGTAAAAAGAACTATATAAAACAACTAGCTGTTGCCCGCGACTTCGTCCGCGTGGCTAGAAGATATAAGTTGTGATTTATACCTGCCCTGTTTTTACCACATTTTCCATTGTATCTTCGCTCCTATTAGTCGCGGCGTGATGGTATATAGCCTATAACCTTCCTTGATGAATGGTCTATTCAAAACAAAAAGATTTTTTCAATTTGGACCAGTAGTTCCTGAGATTAGCGCGTTCAAACAAACAAACAAACTCTTCAGCTTTATATATTAGTATAGATAATACACTATACAGTAGGGGATGTCGAGACTCTATCTGAACTCTTGGTTAATAACCTTGATAGCCTAGCGTCGTCGTGGCGTGGCGCCTCGTGCTTGCTAATCCAAGGCCCCGATTCTGCTATTTACAATGGCCGTAAGTTTTCCGTGAATGAGACACCTATGAATAGAAATGATAAAAATATTCATATTCTCTTAAGTATTTTACCAACAAAATTATTGGAAATTCATTGTATTGATCTTGAGTGTACCTACGGTCGCATACTGAATTTTCAATTACGAAAAGAATCACATACGAAAAGTGTCATTTTAAGCCAATTTTCATCGGCCATTGTCAGAGGAAAGATTTGTATTTTTGACACCAATAAATAGGCCTCGAAATTACTGATCTGATTTGAAATATTCTTTCACTGTTGAGAAGCTACATTATCTCCGCTGAACATAGGCTATAATTTATTTCAAAAAATTAGGGTTCCGTAAGAAAATTGCGATATTGTAACCAAAGGTGTCATAAATTATAAATTGTAACCACGCGGACAAAGTCGCGGGCAACAGCTGGTATTTATTAAATTGCAAAAAAACATATTCGAAATCAAAAAGCTGTTATTTGTAATAGGCCAAAAAGGCGTTTAAGAAACCATTTATTATAGAACTATTGAGTCTAAGATCGCAGAACTTCCAATATCTCATGCCCGTGGAAAAGAAACGGAAAAAAACCTCCAACTTTGAAATAAAATATTGATACAAGATTGTATGCGTCTAAGCCGCAGGATCGCTATTAGTTAGAATCTGAAAACTTTTTAGGTTTTAATAAAATGCCTACAGCCTTCAAGTTATTCGATTCCATAATAAATCTCTGTGACACATTTATCAAAACTACTCGACCATAAAGAAACGAGATATTCAATCATTTTATTATTTGGTAGAAAAAATATTATTTTTGGTCGTCAATAAAATCATGAATCTCAGATTTCTAATTTGATCTATATTTTGTCAAAATAGATACGATGTGCCACATTTTCCTCTTATTTAGCATAACTTTACATAATATTTATAGATTTCATTATAATATTCCAAATAAATAAATTAACAGTTTGAGCTCTAACAGCGCCATCTCTTGATCTCAAATTACAACTATTTGTGTACACTAGATGTCGCTACTATTTCGTAAGAGACTTTGATAAGAGATTAATTGCAACCAACCAAAGAATTCGTCGGTAGTTACTCAGTTCCTATAGCGAATCTGTAAAGGTTTTTATCACAGACTTATTGATAATATAGTTTTAATATTATACTTTTTGTCATAATAGCATATATATCTAACCTAAAAAATATCCTTTACTTATTTATTTTGTTCGTCGTTTATATTAATAGTACAGTAATGTTAACAGGGTGGAAATTGTTTATTTTCAATAAATGATCTAATTATTTAACGTTGTTTAATTTTAACCTGTTCCACCATCCTATTAACATTACCTAAACATCTTGTTTATTTATAATATAACAAAAATTACCATTGTTTATAGATATATGAAGATATATTATATGTAGATATAATAAGTCTGAAAAGAGCGCTTCTCGCCTTCAAACCTAAAAGTTTGGCGAGTTGGAATAGCAAGGAAAATTGTATGATTAAAAAAAAGGGCATAGAATTATAATTTTATCTGTGTATTGGTGTAATTTATCTATATTATGTATGTAATTAGAAATATATAATAAGGATGTTTATCAGTTGTTTAGTACTCATAATACAAGATTTACAAGGGCTATTTAATTCTTCGTCTTATAGCAGGGCCCCAATTCTGCTATTTACGATGGCCGATAAATGAATGAAAATTGGCTTAAAATGACACTTCGTGAGAAATTCAGTACGGGCCGGTACAATCAGAGTCAATACAATGAATTTTCAATTTGTTTGTGTTTTCATAACGCATTAGAATAATTTCAAATTTAATCCAATTGCCCGTTTCGCGGGTTCGATCCCCGGGTGAGGACAAGCATTTGTGTGATCCACGAATGCTTTTTCTGAGTGTGGGTGTCTTTGTGCACGTGATTTGTATGATTGTGAAAGCCCCCGCGACACAAGGATTAAATTCCTTACTGCGGGAGTCGTTTAAACTCGTTTAAAAAAAAAAGTATTGTACTTTGTGTAATGGATCGATGGGCCTGTTGGTCTAGTCAAGTCTAGTGGTTAGTGACCCTGACTGCAATACCGGAGGTCGTGGGTTCGATTCCCGCCCAGGACAAAGGTTGTGTGATGCGCATTTTGTTCTGGTGTCTGGGTGTAATTTATCTATAATATGTATGTATTTAGAAATTTATAAGTAAGTTTATCAGTTGTCTGGTTACCATAACACAAGCTCGGGACCAGATAACCGTGTTTGAGTTGTCCCAGGATATATAAATATATTATATTCGATATCCCCAGAGTGCGGTCGCGTTACGCCAGATGGTGTGGACCTCATTATCGACGGGCGTCGAGCCAAGCGCGGCGAGCTGCCGTGGCATGCCGGCATCTACCGCAAGAACACCAACCCCTACATGCAGATATGCGGCGGATCCCTCATCTCCAACACTGTTGTTATATCAGGTACTGGCTGTCCCCCGCCGGAACATCTGCTACACATCGAAAATGATCCCAAGGGAACATAACATCCAGGTTATAAACAGATGTGTATTACATAGTCAATTCAACTCATATTTGCGCGCGGCTTCAGTATTGGGTAGCCCTTGTAAGTACACACTGACCTGCTCATAAAGCCCGTAAGTGGGAAAGAGAGAGAAACACTCGAATGATTTATGACACAGCTTTGATTTGTGTGTCACTGGCACACAAATTAAAGCTTCCATTATAAACAGTCGCTGTCAATTGCACGCACACATAGCGACACGCGCACAAATGAGTTGAACTATCTGCACTAAGTTTCGCCTCAATCCGTTTAGCAGTTTTTTCGTGAAAGAGTAAAAAATGTGGTGAGGAGGAAGGAGAGGAGAGGTTGAGTTCACCACGCCGAACACACTGTGAGTTGTGAGTTCGATCGACGAATGTTGTTTCTTTTCGTGGTAGGCGGGGACCCTCTTCGGGAGAGGGAGTGGGTAGTGTCAGAATATTTTTGACTAAATCTGAACTACCGTGTAACGCCTCCCACATTTTGAACGGTGCTTGATAATGCGTAGCAATACATCCCGCACCAACGAATGCGTGTCCTGAATCTTTCCCTTCTTTCCGGAAAAGATTTTGACAGGGACCAAATTATTTAGCCAAAACTTGTTTTCTAGCTGCTCATTGCTTCTGGAACGATTTGACCAAGAAGCAGCCGCCTTCTAACTACGCGGTCGCCATCGGGAAGCTGTACCGTCCCTGGGCTAACCAGATGGATGTCGACGCGCAGAAGTCTGACGTAAGATTCAATCTATAATATACTTCTATACTAATATATAAAGCTGAAGAGTTTGTTTGTTTGAACGCGCTAATCTCAGGAACTACTGGTTCAAATTGAAAAAACATTTTTGTGTTGAATATACCATTCATCTAGGAAGGTTTTGGGCTATATACCATCACGCTGTGACTAATAGGAGCGAAGATACAATGGAAAATGTGGAAAAAACAGGGAAAATTAATTATCTTCGAGGGCTTCCGTTCAAAAATTCCTAACTTATATCTTCTTACCACGCGAATATTCTTTTTTCGAAATCTACCTGTGTAGTATTTGGACACTATAAGCTAGCGACTTAAAATAATATATCGTGTGTAGACCAAGCAGCATGCAAAGATTTTTTTAAAGAAAATTTTCTTATGGTCCTTTGACACGGGGGGCAAAAGACAGACAGAGCGATATTTCATGCGTGGCACTCGAATTACTTACACATCACGATGTTTGACTTCTTCCGCGCGGAGGGACTGCACACACTTATTTATCACTAATATTCGATGTAGAACTTTCATTTTATTGCGATTCTGTTGTGTTTTAAACATGTGTTTACCTCTCGTATGTTGGTTGAACAGGTGAAAGACCTGCACATCCCTCCTCGTTTCCAAGGCAGCGCGGCAAACTTCCAGGAAGATATTGCTATTGTGATCCTGCAAACTGCTTTTGAGTATCGGACGTATGTGCGCCCGGTGTGCATCGACTTCGAAGTGAACTTCGATAGAAGACAACTGCAGCCATCTAAAATGGGCAAGGTATAATTATCGTGAGAATAATTCATTATTAAATGATGCAACAGTTTATGAGTAATCACTCCGGTTTGGTCCGAAACTAGTGGGCTACTACTACTAGGGGGCGACCCCGGGAAAATAAACCGTTGCATCATTTAATAAGGTATAATTAATCTATGTTCTGTTTTTGGGTGTAATTTACCTAGAAGATGTAAGTATGTAACTATTTAAAAATATATAAGTATGTTTATCAGTTGTCTAGTACCTACTCATAGCCCACGCTTCGCTTAGTTTGAGACTAGATGGCTTTGTGTGAAAGTTGTGGAATATTACCTATTAGAACAGCAGCCGTTAAATAACTTCAGACAATAGCGAGAGCTGTTTCAATAGAAGTGAGCACGATCAATAACAGCATACTGGCTGGCTGAATTGGAACTACTTTTAAAGCCAATGTCAAGGCCATAAAGGCCACAAAAAAAGAGTTAAGAGTTTTTGTTCTTTTAAAAGTTGATAAAAATATTGTATCGGTTACCAGGTGGCGGGGTGGGGACTGACATCTGAGAACGGGGTCGCGTCGCAAGTGTTGCAGGTTGTGGAACTGCCGTACGTGAGCATCGAGGAGTGCATCAACACCGCGCCGCCAGGCTTCCGGGAGTACATCACCAGCGACAAGATCTGCGCTGGATATACTAATGGTAGGACTATTTGAGTAGATAAACCTTTACAAACCACGCGCAGGTGACCTTTTTTTTTGTTCTGGCGGGTGTATCCTCATGGATACTCACTCCCTCGGGGGAGGACTGACTAAACCTGAACCGCCGTGTTACGTCATCCGCGATTTTGTGTCGGTGTATGGCAATGCGTTGCAATCTTTCACACACGCGTGAAGGTGACCTGCTTCAATGGGATTTGCTGCACAGTGCTTCAAAACCTATTGAATTGTTGGCAAAACCTTTCTGCAGTATCAGCAGCATGTGCTACAGTCTTAGCCCCAATAGACACCGCTTTATATCCAACGGAAATTGAAACTTTTCCAGAGAAATTATAACTGGAAAGAAGATTCACATTAATTGCTTCTGGAGAGAGGTCATCACGTGGCCAAGCATTTGTGACCCACGAAAGCTTGTTCTGAGTCTGGGTGTCTTTGTATATGACTTTAATGTATTTTTTTTATAAAACGACTCCTGCAGTAAGGAATTTAATCCTTGTGTCACGGGGGGTTTACAAACACACAAATCATATGCACAAATACACCCATACTCAGAACAAGCACTCGTGGACCACACAAATGCTTCTACTACGCGGGGATCGAACCCGCGACATAACGCGCACATTGGGTTTGGCGTGGTGACCTCAACCACTCGACTAAACATGTAGTCTGCACTGTTTCTCGAAGCAGATTAAAATTGATTAGTACAGACATTAATTTGAGGGATGACTATTCATTGTTGCATGTTTGTTTTTTTACGAATTCGCCATTTTCATAATGACTTTTTTCTTCGCAGGTACAGCCCTGTGTAAGGGCGACAGCGGCGGCGGGCTGGCGTTCCCCGAGCCTGAACGTGGCATCGACCGTTACTACCTCAGGGGCATAGTCTCCACAGCGCCTAACAATGAGAACGCATGCAACGCCCACACTCTCACTACCTTCACGCAGATCACGAAACACGAAATGTTTATTAAACAGTTTCTACAATAAACTGTAGACATGCTGGCCGTTCTAGCGAACTGACATGTCTACAACCTTTTGTAGACATTTGGCTTCGGTAAAACTCATGACTTTGACCTGTCATCTTCGTACAATCGCGCTTTTTGATTACCGAACAATTATTGTTGATTTGTCAATTCGCTGTAGGGGCCGGCTGACATTACGGTGACATAAATTGACAGTGGATATCTATTGCAAGCCGTTTTTAAGCGAATCTTTTACTTAAGCTGTCTGTTAGTCTGTCACCAGGCTGTATCTCATGAACCGTGATGATCTATTCCCACTATAACAACAAATAACACAAATAAAAATTGTGTTTTTGCTATTGTTGCTGCGGTCATTTTGTTGAGTGATCAACTTCTATTGCATTTTTATCTGTTCAGTCTTTAGTCTATTTGTACTGAACCGTCTATGACATGTGATACATTTTTAATTACAAAAGACAATTGACAATAATGTTGCCATATTTCTGCAAGACCAACAATGAAGGTATAGATTGTGTACGTGTATAATTTTATTAAACATTATCTAAAAATTACCTATACGAGACATACACATTTGTGACTGAATGATGCAACGGTTTACTCTTGTATTTATCGGTAAATCTCACAATAGATTACTACAAAAATGTATAGAGTATTTAGTCAAACACCCTATTATGAGAGCAAATCAAACTTACCTTTCGTTTGGTCTTTAATATAATTGAATCTATTAATTGCGCCATCAAACTATATTATAAGTGAAAAACTATGTTATAAACAAATGGTTGTGAAAATACGTATCTTACAAAGTTGTTTTTTTATACTTAATTAATTACTGTATATTTTGAAAGTAATTTTATTTGAATTTTTTTAATAAATACTTATAAACACTGCCTCTTCATGTATGTTTTAATAACCAATTTTCGTTTTTTCTTTTATGATTAAAAAGCTCCAGCAGGAATTTAATTTGTGGATCTCACAAATGCTTGTGACCTCAACCACTCAGCTATTCGTGCAGTCAAAGGTTTTATGGGTAAGGTGGCCGATAACCATCAACATGATTGTTCATGTAAATTAGTGGCGTTTTGCTAAACAAATTATGAATTAAGTTTATTGTCCTCGAGAAGTCCAAATAGAGACTACAAGTAAAAATAAAGAAATGTCATCACATTATTTAGAACCAGGGTAGAAAAATATTTGCATACGTAGCGACTAAATCTGTGAAATATGTCGTGAAGAAACCTGGATCCCAAAAATTCGAATAGATTGGAAATTGTTTATAATTAATTACTCATAGCTTTGCCTGTTTAAAAAACATATATAAATAAAAACATTAATAATGCACGATGTTGTTGTGAAAATAATTTTCAAGGCTCTGGTAACATTGAAACGGACTATATCTCTTGTCAAACGACCTTGTCTGCCACTGTCAATTGTCAAACTGTCAACTTGCCGTCATTCACTGTTTGTGGGTGATTTTATCAGTAGATTGTGTCAGTCGAAATAAAATTATATTTCTTGGTTTTTATAGCTATTCAATCAAGATATGTGTGAGAAATGGAGGAAAATAAAATAGAGACGAACACTGGAAATAAAAGAAAGTTTGCGACGCGCAAGTTCTTTAAATTCTGCTTCATTGTTGTCATTGGTAATGTAATGTAATGTTTTTTTAAATAGTTTTTGGATGAATACAATTTGTCTTCGCCAAGAGGCGAAAAAAGTGTTCAATTGCATATATTATAAGTTTGACATACATAAATATTCCTGGTTAAAATAAATTAACACTTTTAGATATAAGTTTCATTTCGAGCTATTTTTCTTTTTGAACTACAAAAAGTCTTTATCCCATTAATAAAACAAGTTGAAGTGACTATGTCTAATTGTAATACACGTAAAATTAAATGCTCACTGATAAACAGAAAGTCTTTGTAATTGAATTGCATTGTTTTGTTGTAACTTTTAATTTTATTTATGATTACGGCTGAGTAAATAGTGATTATGCCATAGCATGCAATGTTAAAGGGTCACAGGCAGTCAAATGGTTTAATAAACTATAAATAAATACTTTTTTTGCATGAACTTACATTTTACAAAAAAGGCTTATAATATTTTTCCCCTTATGCATATTGAATATCTTTATTTATTCATGATTTTCATGGCTTCTTACACAGTATTGTCCCACTTTTAATTGATAACACAGAATTAACGATTTTCGTAATATAAATCTAGCCTTATGCCTTACTAATTTAACTAATTTCAGCCCCTCATGAGTCTTCAATCATAAGCTGACACAGCAACAGAGTTACCACAAGCTCATCTGACTCATTTGTGACTTGTTGGCCTCCCCTTTTTCCTAAACCGACCTTTATGAGTCAGTTTACTAAAAAAACTTATTTTTGCCTTTTCCAGCATTTGGCCTGGGTTACGTTCACTACCGTTACGTATCTCACCTGTTTGAGAATGACCGCAACTTTTCATACCTCTCCGAAATGGAGAGAGAGATGTCTTTGCGGACGGAGATGGGTTTCTACTACTCTTACTACAAGACTATAGTTGAGGAGAGACCGTTTATAGCAGGGATATCGAAGCTTATGTATGACAGACTGGTTGAGTATCCCAAGGATGTGAACGCTTTTAATAGATTCAATATACATCCTGAGGTAAGTTGTTAAAATTCAAGTGTTTTTTAACTGTATTACTGCCCAGTGGTTGAGATGATCATGCTTAACACATAGTGTGTGACGTTTCCCGGGTTCGATCCTGATTGGAACAAACATGTTTTTGTGAGCTCCACCACAGTTCACAGTGTCATGGTGATTCCAGGTTCACAATATCAAGTCTTTTTTATATATTTAGGTGTTGAATCTAACCATAAAGAAGTAAACAGGTTGTATAAGTATTTGTCACCTCATTTCTAGGCTAATGATTATAGACATTGTCCAGCTAAGTCTATCAGCAAGGCTTTTTCCCAACTATTTTGGAGTGGCAACAGAATACCCTTAGTTTGTATGGTTGTCAGACTCTTGCTTCTGACTACGCGTAACAACTGTTAAAGATTTTACCCACAATGGAACCCTTCCGAAACGCGGACGAACTCGTCATGACATAGATGGTCACCCATCCACGGACTGACCGTGTCAAGCGTAACTTGACCTGTGTTATAACTTAGCTACGAGCAACTCATGAGCTCTGATGCATTATATCAAGGCATTATGCATATACATTATACCGAAACTTACTATTTTTTCTTTTTTTCACATTTCAGGTGATCATCGGTGCTCTGTACCGCTACTTCGAGCCGTACCTGAACACCACGACACACAGACAGTGCCACATGGTCGACCGCGGCGAGGGCCTGGCCCCGGTCGAGAGCTGCGTCGGCCTGGGCCAGCCCATCTTCTTCTATTTGGAGGCCGTCTGGTGGCTCGCTGGCCTCACGGTGGCCGCACTGTTCTTGCATGCTGCCGCTTTGAGGTTAGTCGACAATAAAGTGGCATGTTGGCCCATTGTTTACTTTCTTTTTGTTAATTACTAGCTGTTGCCCGCGACTTCGTCCGCGTGGGCTTCAGTTTGCAGCACGCGGTAGCATATCTAAAACTATAGTCAATTGGTTTGGATATTGATGTGACCGTCGGTAAAACAGTACCCAGGACCTTCATTACTGAATCGCTAGATGGCATTGAAACATTTTTTTAATTTCTCGTAACAACATTTTTTCCTTAATAAAAAATATCCTATATTACTTCTAATACTTCCAAGAATATGACGTGTACAAAGTATCATGATGATTGGTTGAGTAGTTTTTGTCTAAAAGCGTAACAAAATAATTACTTTCACATTTATATATTAGTAAGGAAGTAAGGATAAGGATTTATTCTTATACATGTTGGTAAGTAAACTAATAGACTAAGCCCCACAAAACCGTAGTAATTGTTTGTGGGGTGATGTGGATGTTAGAAGCCCTGACTGTCCGGACTTAGCTATACATATAGTAAAACTACTCTGTCTGACGTCAGTACATTGAAAATATTGATAAAATAATAATTGGGGGTTGTATAGAAGCAGTAATAGAACACGAGTATATCTGTTTGTCTGACCTCGCTAATCGATAATTTATTTTTAACTGACTTCAAAAAAAGGAGGAGGTTCTCAATTCGACTGTATTTTTTTTTTATGTTTGTTACCTCGTAACTTGCGATTGGGTGAACCGATTTTCATGATTCTTTTTTTAATTGAAAGCTTGTGCTTCCCGTGTGGTCCCATTATCACCATTTCAATATCTGATGATGGGATCTTGTAGACATCGGGGTAACTCTTTAATAAATAAAAGCAGATTAACCGCAATTGTTGCTATAGTATATCTAAGCATTGTTTACGCCATCACACAACATATTATCGCGCCTGTACTCACTACAAAGGTTATAAAAACTATTTCGAAAAAAAAAAATGTTCAACGGCACTTACAAAGTTTTACAAAAAACGCAATACTGAAACTAAAATAAACATAATTAGATGTTTGTTCTGATGAGATATTCGGTTATTCAAAATGGCCTCCATAATTAACATCACTCTCAAATGGTAACAGACTGGGTGGAGGCTTTCGAACAAATATCACTGGGAATTCTGGGCAGTTTCACGGGGGCAAAGAATTCATTACCCATACTAAAAATCACTAACTTTCCACTAAAAAGTGAAAAATAAAATTAATTTTGGAAAAAAATAAAAACCGACTTCAAAACTACACTAACAATATATACAATTGAACTAAAAAGTATAAAATAATATTTTAATTACAAGCCAAAGAACACTAAAGGAAAATCAACGAAATTATTGATACTTATGCATACTATTTACATTTTAAAATCAGTTATTTTTGGAGTCGGTGCCAGCCAAAACAATATATTAATGACACAAAAAGAAATTACATAAATAATTGAAAAACAACCGATAATTGAAAAGAAGACAATAAAATAATTTATCTATTAATAACACAAAAAAGAAACATAAACTAATACATACAAACATAAAACACAACCATCAGCGTCTGCCCGCATTCGGCACCGACTATCAATAAATGGTAATCTAGGACCAAATGTGAAAATACCCCAACCACAATACAATTCCACAATACCCAACCCCAAGTACTTACCATCCAACACCAAGTACTTACCATCCAACACCAAGCACTTACCATCCAACACCAAGCACTTACCATCCAACACCAAGTATTTACCATCCAACACCAAGTACTTACCATCCAACACCAAGTACTTACCATCCAACACCAAGCACTTACCATCCAACACCAAGCACTTACCATCCAACACCAAGCACTTACCATCCAACACCAAGTATTTACCATCCAACACCAAGTACTTCCCATCCAACACCGGGTACTTATCATCTAATACCAAGTACTTACCATCTAACACCAAGTACTTACCATCCAACACCAAGCACTTACCATCCAACACCAAGTATTTACCATCCAACACCAAGTACTTCCCATCCAACACCGGGTACTTACCATCTAACACCAAGTACTTACCATCTAACACCAAGTACTTACCATCCAACGCCAAGTCCTTACCATCAAACACCAAGTACTTACCGTCCAATTAAAACACCCCTCTTATATTGTCATTTTTCAGTCAGATTTATTTTGTACTAATAGCTGTTGCCCGCGACTCTGTCTGCGTGGACTTCAGTTTACAGAGTTCGGTGGTCCACATTTCCATGGATAAACATCCCCTTAGTGATCTTATAGCTTTTACAGATCTTTTCAATTTTTCCTCGGGAACTATTACAAAAACGGGATAAAAGGTAGCCTATGTTCTTTTCATGCCAAATTTCATCCAAATCCGTTCAGCCCTTTTTGCGTGATTGAGTAACAAGCATCCAAACATCCACACTTTCACATTTATAATATTAAGTAAGGATTATTGTATTGTGTTTGCCAGTGAGAGCACGTTAGGGGGTCTGGTTGCCGTGGCTCAGTACTTCGGCAACCACGCGGAGGTGACCCGCGTGCAGTGGGCGCCCAACGAGCGCGAGAACCTCGCGGCGCCGCTGCTGCTGCTGCAGGCCTGGCTCGTGTCGCGGCAGCTGCGCGACAGCCGCGCCAGGACCACCTTCCAGCTGCAGGTACACACGACACTAATACTTAAACATACCTACACTAATCTACATCTCCACTAATATTATAAAGAGGAAAGAGTTGTATGTATGTTTCTAATGAATAAGCTCAGAAACTACTAGACCCCTTTCGAAAATTCTTTCACAATTAGAATGCTTTATTATTCCAGGTTAACATAGATCATAAATTATTTTGAAAAAAAAAACGATCCTTGATTTGAAAAATTATGTCGGTGTAAGATAGTATGTTCATTGAGGAAGGCTATAATATATAATATACATATTATCTTCCATTACGCTATGATTAAAAGGAGCGGGGCAGTAATGAAATATCTTACAAATACGAGCCGAAATCAGATGGAGTCTAAAAAACACATCCTATTTAAAAAAATCCTTACTTATATCTTCTAACCACGCGGAAAAATTCGCGGGCCACAACAAGTACTTAATATTATATAGTAACACCAGCCTACATACGTCCCACTGCTGGGCACAGGCTTTTTTTGTATCTTGTGCATGGTTTTTATAATTACTATTCTAATGCAGTTGACACGACTGCAACAGAACTGAAAACCAAACGTGCAGTCCGATTGCAGTTCAATTGCAGTCGGCGTGCAATGTCAACTTGGACGATGGAAAAGTGCTACTTTGTAGTATTTTAATTAATGATTTTTTAATTTGGTTATGATGTTCTGGAGTACAGAATAAGATTCGGTGAAATCCGAGTCGGACTCGCGACACTCCTTACAATAAGGCAAGAAAAAAATACTTTGCATTAAATTTGCTTGCCAACTGTTGTCGACTTTTAACAAATGACTAAAATTAAAATGAGGTTTGATGAGATACAGTCTGGTGACAGACGGACGGACAGACAGTGTAGCCTTAGTTAAAGTATTCAACATTGATTTAAGTAGACCTTAAAATAGTTAAATCCTTGTTGCAGGTCTCGATCTTCATCCTGAACTGCCTCTGCCTTCTGTTCTGGCAGTTCTCTCAGTTCATATTCCTCACTCAGACCGCCATCTTCTTCGTAATGGAACAGATCCGCGTCATCGACATCAAAGCCCTCTGCATCTTCCTACACTCACACTTCTGCGGCCTACACATGGCCGTCCTACTCCTACAAGGCAACGACATGCTAAAATCGTCCTTATACGCGTCCTTCTTCCTAGTAGTCTCCATATACTGTCTATTTTTCAGTTCTTTACGCATTAAGGTACAAAATCGAGTGGATTTGTTCGTCGAAGCTTGGTTAGTTGTTTTAAGAATAGCCATCGTGATTGTCGCTTCAGTTTATATTAAGAAGTTGATTAGTAATTTTTTGGAGGTCGAAGAGGATTCCCACGTTTGGGACATTCTATACTCGAAATTCACGAATTATAAATCATTCCATACGATGATCTACACGTGTTCAGACGTCTTTGACTTCTTACCGTGGAGTACAGTTAAAAACTTGTTCAAATCATTTCTCATTCCATTCGTTTTATTAAGCGTTGTAAATGTTTGCCACCGCTGGGCCTCAGACGCGGCCGAAGAATGTAAGAAAGAGATCAGAGACCAGACTTCGGTAGAAAAGGACGGAAATACAACTGACGAGTCCGACTCTGGTATTGAAAATTCTGATACGAAGCTACGTAAAAGAATAACTGATTTGGACGTTATTGACAAGGGTGTGAAGTCTAAATTGGAGGGTGAGGGTGAGCAGGACTTGCTGCTGATGTATCTGCGTCACTTGCGGGCCGAGCCGGCGATATTCTACAACATCTCACAGATGGCGGTGTTCGGTGTCATGGCGGCGCTCGTCATGCGACTCAAGATACTGTTCGTGACGCAACTGTGCGTCGTCTCGTCACTCATGATGAACACGTCTTACTATGTGTGAGTATTTATTTTCTCCCATTATACAGTCCACCCTCGAAGCTAGAAAGTCTGACAACTAGTCTGACTAAGGAGGATTCGCAGTCGCTCCTTGTGAAGTTCTTGTACTAAGCTGCATCTGTTTAGAATGTAAGCCTATCCCAACATAGTTGACATTCAAATGCACACTGCTGTTTTTATCTGTTCTATGGCATCATGATTGGTCTAGCTTCCACTCTAACAGGATTCAGCTAAGTACCAGTGTTTTACAAGGAGCTATTGCCTATCTGACCTCCTCAACCCAGTTACCTGGGCGACACGATACCCCTTGGTTAGACTAGTTGTCAGACTTTTCAAGCTTCTGACTACCTGTAACGACTGTCAAAGATGTAGGAATAACAGCCGGGACCCAACAATGTAACGTGTCTTCCGAGACCAACCGCGTCAAGCGTAGCTTAACCTGTGATCGATTCACTTATGCGGTTATAGCTTAGCCACGAGTTCCAAGGAGATACCATAATAATAAATCTATTTAATGTTTGTGTGTTGCCAGCATACCAAAGCAGTATCTCCGCTACCTGCCGTTCTTGTGGGTGGCATGTATGTCGCCTCTAGTGCAGCATCTCTTCCACAGCGTGTCGTACGAGATGTCACACATCGGTGAGCGAACACACGGTTATTTTAGACGAATTTTAACTTATTCTGAATCAGTATTAAGATGTAAGCAAAAAAAGCAAATACTTTAAAAAAAAATAAACATACTCAACAGCACAAATCTATTTCTTCCTTTAAAAAAACGACTCCCGCAGTAAGGAATTAATCCTTGTGTCGCGGGGGGTTTACAAACAAACAACTCACATGCACAAAGACACCCAGACAATCTGTTCATTCAGCTTGCGGTAGACGGATACTAGGCACTCTGTTACGCAATACGTCATACATTCTAAGTATTATACTTGTAAGTTTTACCGACGGTAGTTAGTTAGGTAAATGTTTATAAGTTTAGGGGTTGATTGTGTGTGTAGCCATCCAAATATTATAATTGCGATAGAATCTCTGTCTGTCAATCTCGCTTTCACTTGAAAACTATTTAACCGATTGTAATGAAAGAGGAGGTTCTTTGTAGGCTACGAATATACATAATTATAATTAACTAGCTTCCCGCCCGTGGCTTCGCCCGCGTCGAGGTCGGTTATATCGCGTTTCCGTAAAAAGTCCGGGATAGAAACTATCCTATGTTCTTTCTCAAGGTCAACCCACTCTGTACCAAATTTCATTAAAATCAGTTCAGTGGTTTAGACTTGAAAGCGTAACAGACAGACAGACAGAGTTACTTTCGCATTTATAATATTAGTAGGGATAAGACATGTGCTCAGCGGTTTTAGAGTATTTTGAGTTTATGTCAGTTACATAACTATGTAACGTTTTAAAAGTGCCTAAGAAACGGCCTATTTGAAATAAAACTTTTGATTTTGACTTAAAAAAAGGTTATAAAAGTGGAATTGATGAATGTCGTTTATGCAGGTGAGTTTAGCGACGTCCAGCAGGAGCAGCTGCTGCAGTGGATCGCGTCGCAGACGGCGGCGGGCGCGGCCTTCGCGGGCTCCATGCCGCTGCTGGCCTCCGTCATGCTCAGCACGCGCCGGCCCATCGTCGCGCACCCGCACTACGAGCACAGGGAGGCCAGGTACTGCCCTCTATACTTACCGGCACGGATCTTGAGCGCTGAACTTCACCTGCAAAAGTGATTTCATGGGGCCCCTTTTGCGGTATGTGAGTAGAGTAAGTGAGGCGCGGGGCGGATAAAAGTGTAGTGATTGTCGTAGCCGACATGAGTGATTCGTCGAAATTCGTTCTTTGGTGCAGGTGCATGCACCTCAACTCGGCTCAAGATTGGCGTTTTACTTTGTCATGAGTGTTCGATGCGCAAAGCGATCCCCACTCTTCCGCCGAGCGCTCAAGATCCGTGCCGGTAACTATATCACACTATAAAAACGTAAACAAGCGGACCGTCACTGAGTTACATTGCGATCGCGAGGGATGGCTTAAAATAGCTAAGGAAGTACCTATAATTATATTTACAAAATTCTGGATAACATTGTTCGTTGTGCTTATTTTGAATTTATATGAAGATCTAGATAATTTTTAATATTCTTCTAGCATGTCCTTCAAGAATTAGGTAGAATCTTTCCACCAATAAATAACTCAATATTTTTCATCCTTGAAAAGCTACAATAACATCGCGTGTTATGTTCACAGAGAGCGCGCGTACGCTGTTCACAAGATGTATGGAAGGTTTTCGCCGCACGAGCTGTACCAGGAACTCAGCAAGCTGCGGGCCACGTACCTAGTCGTCGAGACCCGGTACTGCTACGGCAGGAGTAGGTGTGTAAATGTCCTGAGGCCAATGTAGGTTTGTCACTCGATCAGCTGACAGGCCAAGAAAGAGACGGGCTTGTCATCCTACGGCGTTCTTATGAGGGGTGACGTATGGCCTCTTTATGTCCATTCTTAATGAGAAAAGGAGTCTAAACGACTAGGGCCAGCCAAAGTCGTGCAGAAGTATTAAGAACCGTGCAAAACCGCAACTCTTTTTTGTTACGTCTAGGGAGGGGGCGTACAAAAAAACGTTACGATGCGTTACATAGGGGAGACGGGGTCTTATCTGTCACACTTCAGGCCGGTGAAAGCCCGCGGTCGGTGTATCAAGGATTGCAACGCAAAGCCATACACCGACTCAAAAACTCACTCTTAGTAAGAGTCAGTAACCATTTCCTCCCCCCGAGGGAGGAGCGAGTCCATGAGGATTCCGCCGCCTAAACAAAAAAAACGGTAGGGTGTGCCTAAAATCTTCTAAAGTTGCGTTACGTACTACTTGAACGCTGAGACTGTGAAAAGGTAAAATTGAACATGATGATACTCAATACTCAATCATTGATTGCATTCCATATGTTACAGAGATGGTAGAAAATAAATAACAGTTAAAGTTCAATATGGACCATGTTGGGCACGCAAAAATTTAGGAGAGAGGAAGTGGGCAGAATAGCAATTTAGTCAAATTAATATTGTCATAAATTATAATTAACCGTCTTTCATTATGTATTTTGTACTGTATAGGAATAGGTGATTTTATTGTAATCTATACTGTATACTAATATATAAAGCTGAAGAGTTTGTTTGTTTGTTTGTTTGAAAGCGCTAATCTCAGGAAATACTGGTTCAAATTAAAAAAATATTTTTGTGTTGAATAGACCATTCATCGAGGAAGGTTATAGGCTATATACCATCACGCTGCAACTAATAGGAGCGAAGATACTATGGAATATGTGGAAAAAACGGGGAAAATTATTCATCTTCAAGGGCTTCCGTTCAAAAAATCCTAACTTATATCTTCTAACCACGCGAACGAAGTCGCGGGCAACAGCTAGTATTGTCATAAATTATAATTAACTGTCTTTCATTATGTATATTATTATGTTTGGGTATTTTGTATTAATATAACATAATAAATCTTTATTGCACTAATTGCGGTAACATTATATGGTCTTAACATAAGTTTACAGCTCTGCACAATTTACCTACATAGGCATGCAATAGGACACATAGCTTACATAAAATGTTACGTATTGCATAGGAATAGGTGGTTCTATTGTAGTTTTAACTAGATAGGATATGGTTTGTCGTGTCCAGTTCTGGGTGTTCGTGGCTGGACATCTGGGACGCGGAGTGGCCGGCGCGGCGCGGGCAGGCGGTCGCGTGTCGCGCGCTGCTGTCGCGCCCCGTCGACCACTTCTACCCCGTCTTCAGGAACGACCACTACGCCGTCTTCAACGTGCACGACTACAGCGTACGGTGAGTCTATACAAATAAATGCTGACAACATCACATACATTGTTCTGAACCCAAAGTAAGTTGCTAAAGCACTTGTGTTATGGAATTCAGATGCAACGAAGGTACCACAAACACCCAGACCTGAGGCAATGTAGAAATGTGAATCTTTACATTGACCCAACAGGGAACGAACCCGGGATCTCAGAGCTAGCGACACCTATTATTCATAAATAGTTATTTACAAATAACTATTTATTAAACGGCTTATCTTATCTTTGTTGACCTCTGTGGTCGAGAGGCGTACGCACCGGTTTCAAAATGTCGCTAATTCTGAGGTCCCGGTTTCGATCCCCGGTCTGGTCAATGTAAAAATTTACATTTCTACATTGTCTCGGGTCTGGGTATTTGTGGTACATTCGTTGTATCTGAATTCCATAACACAAGTGCTTTAGCAACTTACTTTGGGTTCAGAACAATGTATGTGATGCTGTCCGCATTTATTATGAAACGACTTATACTATTTTCTTGAAGGTGCTCGTGGCTAAGCTATAAACGCATAAGTGAATCGATCACAGGTTAAGCTACGCTTGACGCGGTTGGACCGTAGATGGGTGACCATCTTTGTCATAACGAGTTCCTCCGTGTTTCGGAAGGCACGTTAAATTGTGGGGTCTCGGCTGTTATTCCTACATCTTTGACAGTCAGGTAGTCAGAAGCTTGAAAGTCTGACAACCAGTCTAACTAACTGTTGGACGTTGGGTATCGTGTTGCCCAAGTAAATGGGTTGGGGAGGTCAGACAGGCAGTCGCTCCTTGTAAAACCCTGGTACTTACCTGAATCCGGTTTGGCTGGAAGCCGACCCCAACATAGTTGGGAAAAGGCTTGGCCGATGATGATGACTCTTTTCAACTTAGTATATATAAATGCATTCGACTGCACGGATAGCCGGTGAGTGGCGTGTCGTGGGTTCGATCCCCGCGCAGTACAAGCAATTGTGTGATCCACGAATGCTTGTTATGAGTCTGGGTGTCTTTGTGCATGTGATTTGTATATTTCCGAACACCCCACGACACAAGGATTAAACGCTTTTCTGCAGGAGTTGTTTAAAAAAATAATTAAGACGTTTAGAATATAGAATGCTGGGCAAAAAAAAACATACAGCAAATTCAAGCGCCGTCTTCAAGCGATTTCCGAAATACAACCTTCTTTTAAATCCTTCTTATTTACATTAAATTAATTATTCTTATATTCCTCTTTCTTACAGATACATGCCCCGTAGTTTCGACACTTGACATCAGGCGAACACACACACAGATAAAGACTGACGTTATTATTAGATAATCAGGTGAATGTATTGTTCGTTAAGAATATTAAGAATATTAAGAATATTTATTACTTATTTAACGACCGTACAACTTTTTAATCATTTTGACAGGCAAATGACGTCTGTCAACAAATTAAACTTGTAATCTTGACAGTTCGGTGACGGCTAATATAATTGCGCAATTATAAATAATGTGCATTATTGTTGTCCGTATCGTGCTAATATATACTGGACTGGACTGGCCTGTTGGTCTAGTGGTAAGTGAGCCTGGCTCTATTCTGGACGTTGAAGTGGTTTCTTAGGTTTACGCGAATGTTAGACATTGAAATGAAACTACTTTTACGGATTTTATCGCGGTTTCATTTTAGATTTTAGTTCCCGACGTTTTGACACCTTTGCAGGTATCATGGTCAGGAGCAGACTAGACTAGAATAGACTAAAATCTAAATTTTAAGTTAAAGTCTAAAATTAAGTTTCATTTTCAAGGTTGGATTTCCAACTCAAGACAAATGTTCAATCCTTTGGTTTGTATTCAAAGTATATTTAATTATTTTTATCTGTTGTCTAGTACAATAGTAAAATCTTTGCTTAGTTTGAAACTAGATGGCGTTGTTTGAAAGTCGTGCAAAATATTATGTTTAAGATTGAGCAAGAAAGCAGTTTTTTTTGCTGTATTGTAATGACTGAGTACTATGCGTCTTGGGTTGTTGCGAATTATTATGCGAAGTCGATAATATTCGTGATTGAATGCATGTAATGGTAAGGAAAATATTAAATCTCGGTCAGGACTCAAAATTGCGACTCCTTGTTCAACGCACCGGTCGCTTTGCCAAAATTTTGTGTAGATAGCTGCCGGTCAAAGTCACAACTTCTGGTATAACAGTCAGAGCAACTAATTCCTAGATTTAATTTATGTATTATATTAAATTATAATTGTATTGAAAGGTTCGCAATTATTGTTTGTTCTGAGTCAGTGTGTTATTAATCTATAACATCTATGTATATGTATAAAAATATATGTAAAGTATTTGTCAGTTGCCTAGCGCTCATACTACAAGTTTGTTTAGTTTAAGACTAGATGGCGTTGTCTGAAAGTTGTGAAATATTAATAATTAATAGATTTAAAATATCTAAGAGCCCACGTTTTCAAAAGACACCAAAAAGTAACTCTAGATTGAGTTTAAAATTTCCAACCTGAACGACAAAACAACAAGAAAAGTGTATAAAAACGTGGGAAAATGTTATATTCGTGACCGGGGTCTGTTGAATATTTTTTGTGCCTATTTCATATGTATGCTTGTAAATAAGTGATAGGAATCGATTTAAGATAATGTTCCTATTGAGTGTTATGTAAATGTAGTGTTGTGTGTGCAATAGCCAACTTGTACTACGTATAGATACAAAATTAAAAGTCCGTCACATAGATTAGTTAAAAAATATATGACACTTATTTTTTCCCTTATCTAAATAATAAGTTAACTGAGCGTAGGGCTTGTGACGTAACGACTAACAATCGCGTCACGTCACGAGTAAGTTCGATTCACAACAATATGATGTAATTATGTTTTTATAAAATAAACATTATTATTTATGAAACTATATGACAGACATAAAAATATCATCATCCCTGTTCGTTAGCGCTGGACAAAAACTCTTGTGTTTACAAAAATATATCACTTAAGTTTATCTTTCTTGGTTGAAAACAAGTTTTTCAATACATTATTAAGACAAGTTAGGCTCTACAAAAGTTTATTTTTTTAATTAATATTTAGTAAATACTGTTCATCGGGATGAGAGTTTCAAGAGGTGAATAGATGATAGTATTTTAAGGGGTTGCGTTTGCTTACATAAAAGTGCTTATGAATAGCTCGAGAAATTTCATAAAATCTTTATATTTTGTCTTCTTAAACGAATCTTAATAAAAACTGTTTCTATCCACCGCAAAAATGCCTCTATTCATAACGTGATTGTAAAGAAACATCTTGGTGTCATTTATTTAATTTTGTCTGTCTTTTGACTTAAGTACAGGTCGAGTTTTAAACGCATGTGACTATAGTACTGTAAGGCTCTACTCCAACTCCAATCCAACCGCAAATTGCAGTCGAATGCGGTCCGTCTGTCTAGAGACTAAATTTTACATGTAATAGACTCAACAGCTCGTTAAAGAAAGGATAGTTTTTTCTCATTTTGTAACAGTTACAATAGTTACAAAATGTTATGAAGTCAGGAAACGTCTTAAGCTCAGTCACAGCTATTATCGTGAGAGTGCATTCGTCGAGTATAATAGTGTCTGCCTGTCGCTCGTAGTTTTAAACCATTTCGACAGTTGTCACACAAACCTGTCTTGTATTGACGAATGAATATTCTCTATTTAAATGATTGTTAATCCGCAACTATCTTTCTTTAGCTTAAACTTGGGCCTACTAAAATTTAATTCGTTTTTTATTCTGGCAATACTTTGAATTTGAACTGCCAATAAGTCTGTAAATAAAAGTATTAACCATTGTGATTACTTACTGTATGTATATAGAAATGTCGAGTTTATTTTAAATAAATCTATTCTGTTATATTTATATTGTTTTATTACCTGACTCCACCTCCTTTTTATGACGGGTGGGCGAAACTGGGTGCTGTCCAATGTAACCTGACCTTCAAAAAGTGCTACTTAGTAGCCTAATTTGAATAAATGAATTTTATTGATTCCGTACAAAAGAGGGCATAAACAGACTCTGTTACTGAACTGTCTGTCTGTATGTGCAACTCATGACCGTTACCTGGTAGTATACCGTGAACCGTGACATAACACGTCGTAAATATCTGTGCACCTCGCTGGAATGCGCTTTCCCTCGCGATGTCTGGTAAGGCTTCTCTAAATTGTTAACTTATAAATAACGGATAATTAAAAATTATAAAAAAAATAGATGCGCTCGAATAAGATATTTTATTTTATGTTTACATCGTTTTTTTTGCAAGCTCTAATGTTGGCATGACGTCATAAGCCAGGGGCGCAGATATTTTCGACGGATTATAGCTAGGCAGCTAGATACTTTTCGAGATGATACATTTCTGCTGCCGCAAAGACAAATACAATACAAATAATAAAAAATAATACCGAGGGAGGCAACATTGTTATGAACACATATTCATTCGAGTTCGTGATTTGACATTTCAAGTATTGTAAGGTTTTTTTTTATTTCTTGATAAACAGGTTGCATTATCCCTACAAATATTATAAATGCGAAAGTTACTCTGTCAGACTGTCTGTATATCTGTGACGCTTTCACGTCTAAACAACTGAACTGATTTTAATGAAATTTGGTACAGAGATAGAGTTGACCTTGAGAAAGAACATAGGATAGTCTTTATGCCTGACTTTTGAAGAGTTCTCTTGGAAACGCGATATAGCCGACCTCGACGCGGGCGAAGCCGCGGGCGAAAAGCTAGTAATATATATTACTTCTGTTTCTTATACATTAAACTAAAAAGTGTCAATTAACTATAAACAAACTGAAGAATTACCTGCCAGACAAAAACAGTTGGAATCATGTTTCAATTATGAATCATGAATCATTAATTTGCTGTTGCACATTGTCGTAGTTTTTATCAATTGGCAATGTCTCAACAAGAGATATAGAACAGATATAGTACTTGAATAAATTGGAATCAGAGCGAAAACAATTTATTGATTAGAAAAAAACACTTAATTTAGCGCCATCTATTAGACAAGGTTGATTAAATGGTGTATAAGAATTTCTAAACAAAACACCGGTTTTATAACTTTTACAATTAATCGTAGGTAGGTATTTGTATTTAAAATAATGAATGAGAGGGTAATATAAAAATAAAGTGGATTCGATTTCACAAAACATAAAAATAGCGTTAAATTAATGTTTGCTAATTCACAGAGAAGAATAAATAATATTATTTCAGAAAAATAAAAAACTAATTATGAACAAAGTTTTTTATGTTACTAAAAACTCTGTACTGAATCTAAATTTCTTCTCCAGAAAAAAAAAACGTTTATGCTAATACTTTTTAAAAATTTAATGACGATTAGTAGAAGACTTTTGATGACTAGACGTTGCACGCATTTTTTGGAACTGTTTTATTGAATGCCATCAAAAACTCGCATAGCATAATAAGTCTACGAAATGGAAATCAAAATTAGTAATAGGATTGCCATCAAATTATTTATATGTAAATTAATATATATCTAGTTACCGACCAATCATATAATATCACATTTTTATAAAATTTGTTACTAAATCTGTAAGCCTGTATGACAATCGATTCTTACAAGAGTTTATTTAGTTGTAGTCTGTGGCAGCATCGAGACTAATTCTTTGTTATGTCTGTGGACGTTTGGGCAAGTCGACTCTTGTTGAAAATAAAATACATGGAAGTTGAAAATAAAATGATGGACGGGTCTTGCAGTTGCAATTTGCATTGTCGCGGCCTGCTACTAGTAAATAAGGTAATAAAAACAGTATTAGGATCATTGTAGGCATTTTCATCAGTTTACAACATTTGATATACATAAGATAATATTTGTCAACTTAACGACTTTAAAACCGTACAACAGTGAATGTGTAAAACAAATTTATAGGTAAAAATAAAATAATGAACATTGCTTACATATGTTTTATTTAACGGTTGAGACATGCAACCTTATGGATCCAACATGAGAGCTCTTTCAAAAACCCCTTCATGCAACGTCCATTTTCCATCAGATAAGCAATGAATTTTTCTCACCGAAACAATATTTTGCTACTTGATTTTGAACACTTATTCGTAATTCGTTAAGTCTGTTTGTAGTCTGTTTTACTAGTTTTATGAATAATCTAATAAATTTTAAATGATAAAATGACCAATACTTATTATTAACCACTTGTTAAAAACTTTTACATAACCTCTCACTTTTTATGTATTGCCTTAAATTTATACTTAACAAACCACCTTGTAACATTCTTCGGCGTCATTGTTTTTAAAATGGTCTAGATGTAATTATAATATTATGCAATAATATATATAAAACATATCATGCCAGTATTCTTGTATTGACAAGTTAATATTGAATTCATCACATTCATTGTTCAATGTACTCGCAATAATTTCTAGAATATTCATGTTCTAAATATCGTTTTAATCTAATTGTGTGTGTACTAAAATAGATTTTTCATTCATTTCAGATGTGAACGCTGGTTTTAACCTTTGTTTAATCTGAATACTTATCAGCGTCAACAAGCTACAGTTGAGAAAATCAAGTCTGGTTACTGGGTTTGTGGAAAAATGTTCCTACACAATAAAGGAAAACCTTTGTTTAATCTGAATACTTATCAGCGTCAACAAGCTACAGTTGAGAAAATCAAGTCTGGTTACTGGGTTTGTGGAAAAATGTTCCTACACAATAAAGGAAAAATCAGTCTGCAATCTAACTTAGCTAAGTTAAGAGTCAAGAAGTTCAGAAAATTAAAAAGAAAAATTACACTTTAAAAGTTTTAAGGATACCAATGAACAAAACTTTTTTTTTAAAGTTAAAAAGTAAAATCTTTTTATTCTGAAAATCCGCTCTACAGTACAGATATGTCAGCATTGAATAATTATTTGAAAAAGTGGTTTTGTTGTCCTGTCCGTCTGTTTTTATTCGATATTGTTTTGTTGGAGTCAAAATTGAACACAGTAGCCATTGCTGCCAGTTATACAGATTCACTTAAATGTGTCTCAAACATTTAAAAAGTTTGTCTTTTGTTTTTTTTGTTTGGTTGTTTGATGTTCTTGTTGTTGTTTGTCATGGATTGTTGGTCTTGTTATCCATTAAGGTTATTGATTGTAAATCTTTGAAATGTTTGGTTCTTAAAGCTATTTATTATAGGAGGTTCTAGTTCCAAGCGATGCTCAGTGTACCATATCTTAACCCTTAACAAGGCCCAAGAGAACTACACAATTTACATAACTTTCAACAATGGATTCTATATACCAGGGGTCAGCAAGTAGTTTTAAGTAAGGTAGGGATAAACCTTGAAAATATTTACGAAGTCCACTAAAGAAAAAAAAACAAGGGATAATAATTAAGTGTTAGGCAGCTATTTGTTGTAGGATTAAAATTCTGAAATATAAAATTGTAGAATTAATGTTATGAAAAATTGCATCAATGGTCTTGAGCTAATTAAGTTCTCGAGAAGAACAGCAAATTCGAAGAGTGCCGTCTAAGTGAGCGTCTGTTAACCCTTGAATGTTCGATTTTTTTATTTCCATTGAAAAAAATTAAAATATAAGTAGTACTTTAGGCTTACTTTACAGTAAAAATAGTAAAAAGAATCTTTGATAGATTTTACTGCTTTTTTATCAAAAATGTTAATGTTGTTTTATAGGTATGTATGGGTATTGTGTCGTACGGGCTCCAACTTTGCAGCATAGAGCACCGCACGAGCACAACTATTTGGGGTGCCGGATTGGTGAAATGAGAAGGCCCTTATAAAAACCTAACTTGATTTATTGACGCTCCTTTTAGAGGATATACATATGTAAACAAACAAAGTTTGTTTACTACAAAAACGTGTAGGGCTCCACTGAAGTCCTCGGGGCTCCGTCAACGTCTATGGGGCTCCGTCGACGTCTATGGGGCTCTGTCGACGCCTATGGGGTTCCGCCGTCGGTGAGGGCTTCGCTGTCGCCGCTGAGAGTTTCTTGTCGCCGATTTCTTGCTGTTTCCCGCTTCTCTTGAGGTGTAGCCGCCGAATGTGTAGACCCTCTTTTTTTTTTTTTTTTTTTTGATTGGTCTTCAAGAGTAGACAGCAGGGTGTCTTCCTCTGCGACACCGGACTATAATGGCGAGACTAATGGTGCCTCCAGCCAGAACAATATAAATGAGCTAGGGTCAGCAACGAGTTCTAAGGGCACCCCCTGCGGGGCTCGAACCTCGACTTAGCCGTTGCTGACTATCGAAATTAATTTCAAAAAACAAAAGAGACAGCTGGATCTGTTTTCGATTATTTAGGGATCTGTTTTATTACTAGTTTGACCGGTATAAGAACGGACCGGTATATGCACTAGGGACGGGGGGGCAACAGTTACGTTACATTTAATACACGCGACGAGCCTCGCCGGCGAGGACGGACACGATAGTGTCCGCGGTTCTGTGGAGTGTTGCTAGTACTTTGGGAACTAAACGCTTCCTGAAGAAGCGTAGTACTATCATCTGGATACGTTAACGTGTGACGGGGGCGCTTGATGCGCGACAGTAGGGAGGGCTTGTATCGTGCAGCCGCCACGATACGAGGGTTTCTATGCGAGTCCGCTGACTCGAAGAATCGGATGGAGGCACGTTTCATGAACTGCTTGAGGGTCGGCAGTTTAAGGTCGCAGTGAAGCTGCGAGTTACGCACGTACAGTCAGCACCAAAAGTCGATGAACAGAATCAACTTGACAAAACACCTGTTCACAATAAAATGCCATAAGTTATACAACACAACTAGGAAACAAAATAGCCTGTATACCAGAAATTTACAAAAGTCGTTAAACACGAGTATCTCAAAAGTATCTGTGCACTAGTATTCCTAAAGTCGCTGTACACCATCAATCCAAATGTCGCTGAACATCATTGTATCAAAAGCACTAAACAGCAAATTTCACCTGACTAAACTAACTAGTACTAAATATAGAAACTGCTGATATTATTATTATAGAACAAAGTGTTGGGTCTGAATAAAAGTATAATTAAAAACGTAATCATTTATTTATTAATAGCACAATCAAAAATTCAAATGAAAATATTTTAGATATTATAATATAAATCTTAACGCAAAATCAAAAATTTTAATATATAAATAATAATTAATAGCGGGTATGGCCTCCATTCGCGTCTATTACTGCCTGGAGACGTTTGCGCATATTACCTACCATATTTTTACAAATATTTTGGCCCCTAAATCTCTCCCAAATTTCTGTTGCATGAGCTATTATATTTTGTCGGGTGCGGAGTGTATCGGGATCCCATGCTTGCACCATAAGAGCCCACAAATTTTCTATGGGGTTGAGGTCCGGGCTCTTCGGCGGGAATGGAATCTCCATAATTTGCTCAGTGTTTTCATTAAACCATACTCGGCATACACGTGCTTTATGAATTGGACAGTTATCGTGAACGAATTTTATTGGCCTCTCTTCTGGCAACATAATTTGTGTCGTCGGCAACAAAACATCGTTCAAAATATCTATATAGCCCGCGCTATTTAATCGACCTCCTATCTCGATTAGTTCTCCAGGGCCACCAGAGCACATCCAACCCCAAAACCCAACAGATATTCTGCCACTGGCACGGTTATCGATTATATTACGTTCTGCATATCGAGTATTATTTATGCGCCAGAGCTACATACGACCATTTTCGGTAGAATGAAATGTTTTTTCATCCGAAAATATGACATTTGCAAAATCATAATTCAAAAATCTTTGCGCAAATTCGAGTCTTTGCAATTTGTGTCTTGCTGTTAACATGAGTTTTTTGGCTGGTACTCGGTGATGAATACCTGCTTCGTGCAGTCGGCGCCTTACTGTATTAAGGGACAAGTTATTATTGATGGCTATTACATCAGTACGAGTGAAACCGTTATTTCTGAAAGCGTTAATAATTGTTTGGTCTTGTTGGCGAGATGTTTTTCTAGGTCTTCCTGTTTTTTTGAACTCCCTTATGTGACCATCGTCATCCCAACGCCTTAACCAAAGATATACGGTGGTGCGCTGAAACAATGTTTAGCTATGATTAGACATAAACATATATTTCTTTCTTGCAATGATGCGACTGAGTACTTATCGGGTAAGTAATAGATGCACCCACACTTATCAATATGTGCTTGAATTTTACCAAATGATTGATTTAATAATAAAAATATAACACTAACTCGTTCTGGCAATCGATTCCTAGACTTTTTGATCGATTTTATGTAAAAATATCAAATAAATAAATGTTATTTATTTAAAATTAAAACTGTTTAATTATTAAAATGTTTTAGAAATAATGCACACTTTATTTGTTTTTATTAATTACAGCAATCTTAATACCTACTTACAATTATTGTTAAACATGAATGCAAATATGATATAATATTATACGTTTTATTACTTACCGAAACTCCTAATTCTGCAGCAATTTCTGATACATTGTATCCTTGTTCTTTCAAGAGAACAATTCTGTGACGTTCATGCTCCGTAATATGCACATTATACGGCATTATTGTGATATTTATCGATTGATGTACCTCAATAATATAAATAAACAATTATGCACTTACAAAACCTTTCAATTACTTCAGACTACTATAAGGGTACTCAGAAAATATAACACCAACGTGTATTTATGAAATTCTTTATTTTTCAGTCCGTTCTTACAAAAGTTCACATCTCAATTCCCCCGCTCAATCCGACCCCCCGCGTTGTTTTTTCTTTTTTTATTATTTTTTTTATAAACCCACCGTCGCGGCGTCGTCAGTATGGCCAGTGTCATCATTGAAATCAGAATCAATTTAAATCAAGAATAAAAGAAATAAACTTAGGATTAAAATTAATAAAACCTTACACTACGACAATCATACGCTAGACTAAAATTATCACAAGTCATGTGAATAGAAATAATAAATTAAAAATTAAAGGAAGGTAGGTTTTGTAAGATTCGCGCAAAGTAAATTACAAGTACCGTCACAATAATCGCTTCGTAGATCATTAGAGTTATGTTTATGTTATTTCATATTATAGATTAGTATGATTACTGACAATAAAATATAATTGCTTTGTAAATAAGTATTGAAATAGATACTAACGTGTTCACATACATTATTAAGGTCAAGCAAACACTGTCCCAAAAGTAGCTGAACAACATAAGCGTCAAAACTATATTAACACACGGCAACATTAAAAATATACTTTGTTAACCTATTTTTGTCTTTACTGCTGTTTAGTGACTTTTGATACAATGATGTTTAGCGACATTTGGATTGATGGTGTACAGCGACTTTAGGAATACTAGTGCACAGATACTTTTGAAATACTCGTGTTTAACGACTTTTGTAAATTTCTGGTGTACAGGTTATTTTGTTTCCTAGTTGCGACTATAACTTATGGCATTTTATTGTGAACAGGTGCTTTGTCAAGTTGATTCTGTTCATCGACTTTTGGTGCTGACTGTACCACGGGGCGTCCGTGATCTTGCGCATGAAGCGGTTCTGAAGGGTTTGCATTCTACTGAGGCGGCTGTCGGTTACGTGTGAGAACACAACGCATCCGTAGGTCATTATCGGTCTCACGCACAGTTTGTAAATACTCAGCTTACAAGTAAGCGAGAGTTTACTACGTTTGTTCAACAGACAATGAAGACGGGACAGAGCGAAGGCGGCTCGGTTACGAACCGTCCTTATGTGCTCACGAAAATTGAGTTTCCGATCAAAGATGATACCCAAGTACTTGGCTTGCGTCTCCCAAGGGATAGGCTTGCCGAAGAGTCGAATGGGGGGAGGAAGAACGGGAGGGCGAGTTCTGTGGCTAAACAGGATCGCCGCGCTCTTGGTGGGGTTAACTTCGATCCTCCATTTCGTGAACCAACGCCCTAGGGCGACGACCGCGGCCTGGAGGTGTCGACCTATCGGTTCCGGTCTCGAACACGAGTAGAAGATAGCCGTGTCATCGGCGTACATTGCTACTTGGGGCTTGCCACCGGTGGGAACGTCGCTGGTGTACAGCGAGAAAAGGAAGGGAGAGAGCACCGAGCCTTGCGGCACGCCTGCGCGTATCGCGTGAGGAGACGAGAGCGTCCCGTCGACGCGATACTGGAAGGTACGATTCGACAAGTAGTCTCGTATGATGAGAACGAGACGATCTGGCACCTCGAACGAGTACAGCTTGTAAATCAAGCCGTTGTGCCAGACTGTCGAATGCCTTTGCGACATCGAAAAGGACCATTCCAGTGAGGTTTCCAAGTTGGAAACCCGCGCTGACGTGCTCGACTATGCGGTGGACTTGTTGGACGCACGAGTGTTGGGCTCGAAAGCCAAACTGCTCGTCGGGAATGAGACTCCTGGACTCGGCAAAGTCCATTAATCGAGAGTAAATTATGCGCTCGTACAGTTTCCCAAGAACTTTGAGTAAACTGATCGGGCGGTAACTAGTCGGCTCAGACTTGGGTTTACCCGGTTTGGGAATGCCGATAACTATCGCCTCCTTACACCTTTGTGGAAAGAGGTTGTTACTTAAAGCCGCATTGAAGATGCAGGTCAATAAGATAACTAACTGAGCGGGAAAGAGCTTGATCACTCTGGAAGAGACACCGTCTGAGCCGGGGGCTTTACGCGGGTTCGAATCCTTGATCAGAGATCGGACTTCGTCTACGTCGACGGGGGCGAGAGGATGTTCCGGATCCTCGACGGGGGAAGGGAGGCCCTGCGTTCGACTTCGTCGTCGACTAGAGAGATGTGGGCCCGGTCGGCCGGGAGGGTACTAGGGGAGCATTGGGCTTCTAGACTGTCGGCGAGACACTCCGCCTTCTCGTCGTCATCGAAGGCGACGCTCTGATTCGGACGATTCAGCGGAGGGATCGTGGCTTAATCAGTGCAGCGAAGTCTGCGCTGAAGTTTCCAGAAGTTTGTATGATTGGGCTTGAAATCACTGAGGGTGTTATCCCAACGAGCCTTACGTTCCCGAGCGATGCGCCTCCTCACAGCACGCTGCAAGGCACGCATTCTCAGTTTGTTTGGCTCGCTGGGAAAGAGACATAAGCGCGGGTGGCGGCGTTCTTCACCCTTACCAGTTCACGTATCTCAGGCGGTAGTTCGAAGCGACCGTCGCCGGTCACAGGTACCGACCTTGAACAGTCGCGCACCGCCGACTGTACGTGTTCCGTCAGGAAGTCGATCGCGCCAAGAGCGTCCTGCTCAGAAGTGATTTTATCGGGGATGGCATCGAGATGAGGCGAATCGGAGGATGACTTGAGGGGAGCCCCAAGCTTTTTCCAATCCGTGATCGTCTTAGTGGGAGTGGGCTGATCAGTGCCAGGGGGACCTGAACGGGGACCTAATACTATGAGCACTGGTCTGTGATCTGAGTCTAACTCTTGGTGAACCTCAATAGAGCGTAGCGCGAGGCTGACGTTTCTGAAGAGGGCCAAGTCTAGGGTGGATGGCCTGTGAGTGACCTGGTCGGGATAATGGGTCGGACTCATCGGGGCGATGATGTCGAAGTTGAGCACTGTCGAGAGGTCGTTTAGCTGTTTTCCCCGCGGGGTGCGGGTATGACAGCTCCACGCCTCATGCTTAGCGTTGAAGTCACCCGCCAGAAGGACGGAGTGACCGAGAACGAAGAGGGACTCTAAATCTGGTTGAATATCAGCCCTGCTGTCTACGGGGGAGATATAAATGGAAGCTATGAACAGAGGGCTGTGACCGGTCATGCCTATCCTACAGACAGAAGCCTCAATGAGAGATAGAGGGGGCGGGTCTACAGGGGCGCAGTATAGCGACCTCTTATAGTATATAAGCGTGCCACCTAATGTGCCACGGGTACGATCATTGCGGACCATCGAATAGTTCGCAATGTTGGGATTCCTTTGGCAAGGTTTGAGAAACGTCTCTTGGACGAGAAGGACGTCAAATAGATGGTCGCGGAGGAAGGTCGCGATCTCATCGCGTTGGGACTTAACACCTCGGGCATTGAAAAATGCTATCCGAAGTTGTCGGGGTTTGAGTTTTCCGCTTGTGACTGCCATTAGTGACCTGCACGGGAGAATGAGTTAAGGGTTGAGATCAGGCTGCGGATCTCGGTGAAAATCCCCAGGGCTTCCTGGGGAGATCGGCTGGCGCCTAGGCGCTGGGACATGACGTCCATGAGCTCACCATCGAGGACGTCGATGAGGGCTCGAGTGAGTCTCATGTCGGAGGTGGGCTGAGACGCAGGGGGTGTTGGCCGTGGCGCGCGGGGAGGCCGCTGGGGCTGAGAGGGGGGAGGCGGGATGTTCAGTCCCATCAAAGGTGGGATGAATGGAGCCTGAGGGGCTGGAGGGGGGACTTGCAATCCCATCAACGGCGGGATGTTGGGTGCCTGAGGGGCATTACGTGTGAGGGGCGAGGGGGGGGAACGCACTCGGGTCGCCGAGCTTGTTCCAGAAGGAGGGCCTGTGGGGTCTCAGCGCGGTCTGGGCTGAGGTAGGGGTGGGCGCAGAGGGGCGAGTGGAAGCTCGCTTCTTCGCCTTGTTGGGCTTTGGCGCGGAGGGCGAGAGCCGGCTCTTGGGAGCCTTAGGGCATCCGCGGTAATTGGCGGGGTGTCCCTGCTCACCGCAGAGGACGCAGCTCGGAGGCTCCGAGTCTGGAACTGGGATTTTGGGGCGGGGGCAGGACGCCGTGGCGTGGTCGCCTAGGCACTTTACGCACCTGGCGCGCGCCTTGCAGTAAGTGCTGGCGTGCCCGTAAAGTTGGCAGTTGTGGCACTGCCCAGGAGGACCGCGTTTATGCGGGGTCTCGACCGTGATGCCAGACAAGTGGCATACCGTCTTGATTTTAAAGATCGCCTTTATATCGGCGGATCGGGGAATGACGGCCAATACCATTTCAAATGGCGTTAGGCCTTTGGCACGGTGCATACGGTGCACCTTGGTCACAGCGATGCCCTGCGCCGTTAGATCGTCTTCGATCTCCTTGGTGGAGAGCGAGACGGGAAGGCCCTTTAGAACGACCCTGAGGGTGCGCTCCTCGGGGAGGGCGTATGTGTGATACTGCAGGTGACGTGCCTGCAGCATCGCCGTCAGCGACCTAAAGTCGCCAGACGTGGGGACAAGAATTTTTATGCCGTCTTTGACGAGGCGGCCACTGGTGAAGTTTACATGGTGCTCTGTGCACCACGAGGACACTTCCGTCCATTTTTCCTTCTGGTGAAGGAATATCGGAGGGGGCTTTTGGCTGCGGGGGGTGACCCTCTGTGAGCCAGAATTGGTGGAGGGTACCGCCGCGGCCGGGGAGGCGGCTGCTGCGGGGGCGGGGGTGGGGGCAGGGCCGGACGCCGAGGGGGCTTCGGTCTTGGCGGCCTTCGCCTGAGTCTTGGCTTTCGCTTTACGCGACCGTTTCTTGCCAACGACTGTGAACTCGTCGGCTGAGGAGGACGATGATGATTCGGAGGAGGACTCCGTAATAACTTCTTCCGAGTCGGAAGCCATCTCCGCGTCTAGTACAGGCGCGAGATGGGCGAAGAGGGGGTGGTCGGCCAAGGCGGCGCGACTGAAAGAGGGGGTCGGGGTGGGGCGGACCGGGCTGCGCGACTTGGAGCGCGCGCTGGGGGCGGGGGACGCAGAGGGCGCGGGGAGCGCTGAAGGCGCGGGGAGCGCTGAGGGCGCGGGGAGCGCAGAGGGCGCAGGGAGCGCGTCGTCAACCCACGGGTCTCCAGCGAACAGGTCAGGGTCCACTGCGTGTACCATACGTAACAACGCAGGGTTCCCAGACACCGTCGAGTAGAGACGCGCAAGCGACTCGTACGTCGGGGTAAACGGAGTAGGCGCGGCGGGACGTGACATCCTAACGACTGCCTAGCGGATTCGGGTTACGCGCACGTGTCGACCCTCGGTGTGGGCCTCATTTTATACAAATTCGGGCCCCGAAATTCCGCCGCTCCCATTGGCCGACCAATAAGATCGCCTGCTTTTCGACCAATAAGAGCGGGGGCGGGGCCCGCGCGCGTATTTTATTCTAACCTTAAGTATGACGATACTTTACCACACCGAGAGCCGTTTACATATTTTTATTCATTATTATCCTATACTTAATCCTAATACTTATATTAAATCACTTTAATTGTTTACTGTTCACACTGTCCCGCACAGTTATTTACACTGTCCCGCACAGGTATGATAAAGACAAAAATTGTTGTAAAATTATATTTATTTACTGAATGTTGTGAAATTTATAAAATACAATTTTTTTTTTGGTTTCACATACTGACACGTTACATTTTTTTAACACTACAGTAGGCGCGCCTCTATTTGGGACGTTAGTAGTCGCGCGCTCTACATTTGTAGAACATATTTAGTGATGGAGTTTTAAAGCAAAGCTTCATAAATAAAAAGTGTTTGTATAGTATTGAGATAAACTTTATTATTATAAAGCTAAAAGAAACAAAACATAATCATATTTAAACATAATAGGAACTAAAAAACAGCCTTTTTGAAAATAACAAAAAGAACGCAAAATTTTTGCTCTTAACATTGTAAGTCTCATATTTCTTGATCAGTCATGTCTTCCACCTCCATTTCTTCGTTTTTGGCACAGTCGGGACAAAGAAGAACCTGATGGTCGGGACAAATCCACTTGTTACATATATAACAAAGCTTCCTGGTGGACTTGTTGCGCGCTCTGCCACAGAAAGAACATTTACCAACACGTCCGGTGTTTGAGGGTTGTGCTGGGCCCGGGTTCAACTCAGAGGGATCATTTAGACCCAAAAGAAGTTTTCCTTTTATTTTCAGGGATTTTGGAATGCATTCGACAGTTATTCTGCGCTTTATGCACGGAGCGACAAGGTGAAAACCAATTTCGTACAAATAATCTTTTCGTGGCTTGTTAGTGTAGCCCTTGTTTATTATATACACAACATATCCGTTTATGGCACTTATATTCATCATATCAAAGAATACAGTGAGCGGCCAACGTCTAGAGTTTCTGGAAACGTCGTAAGAACCGCACATTTTGTCCACAATATCCACGCCATATTTTGTATTATTATAAAATGTTATTATCTCTGGCTTACGTTTCTCTCCTGTTGTCAAATCGATATTTCCATCATAGTGCATAGAAGAATACATTAGCACCACCTTGTTTTTTTTTGGCACGTATGATACTAAAGTCCCCTCTTTTTGGAAACCAAATATTGAATCATTCTTACATCGATGTTTAGTAAGCTTGAAGGATTCGGGAATTTGTGGTTTGTTTTTTTTCAAAGTGCCAACAACGGTAATTTTTTTATTTAGAAGCTCTGTGCATTGCTCTATATTCGTGAACCAATTGTCCATCGTGACATTACGACTCGAGTTATTCACAGGAGTAAGCATTCGATTCACAATATCCACAACCTTGTTCGACTGTTCATATGGACCGGGAGGCTGGGCGCCCGCATATATTTCCATGTTGTAGGAGTACGGTACTTTAGCGTCTGCTAGTAAAAAGATTTTAATACCATATTTAGCAGGTTTGTTTGGGATATATTGTCTGAAAGGACAAAGTCCTCGGAAAGCTACAAGTTGTTCATCTAATGTCATGTATTCACCCGGTACAAAGTATTTTTGAAAGTTGGCGACCAGTTTCTCAAAAATATCTCTCACAGGAGCTAGCTTGTCATGCTGTTTACGTAGTCTCTGTCTCTTATATTGTCGAATCGTATTGTTCGTAGCAGGAATCTAAATCTTTTTAGAGACATGACGAGATAAATTAATTCGGTACCTGTACCTCGGGTCGTATTCCAAAAATCCTCCAAGTTCCGTCTTCCGGATTTTCCCGCACAGTTATTTACACTGTCCCGCAAGTATGATAAAGACAAAAATTGTTGTAAAATTATATTTATTTACTGAATGTTGTGAAATTTATAAAATACAATTTTTTTTTTGGTTTCACATACTGACACGTTACATTTTTTTAACACTACAGTAGGCGCGCCTCTATTTGGGACGTTAGTAGTCGCGCGCTCTACATTTGTAGAACATATTTAGTGATGGAGTTTTAAAGCAAAGCTTCATAAATAAAAAGTGTTTGTATAGTATTGAGATAAACTTTATTATTATAAAGCTAAAAGAAAAAAAACATAATCATATTTAAACATAATAGGAACTAAAAAACAGCCTTTTTGAAAATAACAAAAAGAACGCAAAATTTTTGCTCTTAACATTGTAAGTCTCATATTTCTTGATCAGTCATGTCTTCCACCTCCATTTCTTCGTTTTTGGCACAGTCGGGACAAAGAAGAACCTGATGGTCGGGACAAATCCACTTGTTACATATATAACAAAGCTTCCTGGTGGACTTGTTGCGCGCTCTGCCACAGAAAGAACATTTACCAACACGTCCGGTGTTTGAGGGTTGTGCTGGGCCCGGGTTCAACTCAGAGGGATCATTTAGACCCAAAAGAAGTTTTCCTTTTATTTTCAGGGATTTTGGAATGCATTCGACAGTTATTCTGCGCTTTATGCACGGAGCGACAAGGTGAAAACCAATTTCGTACAAATAATCTTTTCGTGGCTTGTTAGTGTAGCCCTTGTTTATTATATACACAACATATCCGTTTATGGCACTTATATTCATCATATCAAAGAATACAGTGAGCGGCCAACGTCTAGAGTTTCTGGAAACGTCGTAAGAACCGCACATTTTGTCCACAATATCCACGCCATATTTTGTATTATTATAAAATGTTATTATCTCTGGCTTACGTTTCTCTCCTGTTGTCAAATCGATATTTCCATCATAGTGCATAGAAGAATACATTAGCACCACCTTGTTTTTTTTTGGCACGTATGATACTAAAGTCCCCTCTTTTTGGAAACCAAATATTGAATCATTCTTACATCGATGTTTAGTAAGCTTGAAGGATTCGGGAATTTGTGGTTTGTTTTTTTTCAAAGTGCCAACAACGGTAATTTTTTTATTTAGAAGCTCTGTGCATTGCTCTATATTCGTGAACCAATTGTCCATCGTGACATTACGACTCGAGTTATTCACAGGAGTAAGCATTCGATTCACAATATCCACAACCTTGTTCGACTGTTCATATGGACCGGGAGGCTGGGCGCCCGCATATATTTCCATGTTGTAGGAGTACGGTACTTTAGCGTCTGCTAGTAAAAAGATTTTAATACCATATTTAGCAGGTTTGTTTGGGATATATTGTCTGAAAGGACAAAGTCCTCGGAAAGCTACAAGTTGTTCATCTAATGTCATGTATTCACCCGGTACAAAGTATTTTTGAAAGTTGGCGACCAGTTTCTCAAAAATATCTCTCACAGGAGCTAGCTTGTCATGCTGTTTACGTACGTCTCTGTCTCTTATATTGTCGAATCGTATTGTTCGTAGCAGGAATCTAAATCTTTTTAGAGACATGACGAGATAAATTAATTCGGTACCTGTACCTCGGGTCGTATTCCAAAAATCCTCCAAGTTCCGTCTTCCGGATTTGTGGACACCCATCACAAAGAGTATGCCAAGGAATGCTTTAATCTCTAAAATATCTGTTAATTTAGCATCTCTGTCTCTAGAAAATTTGGATTTTACGTGCTCAATATAGATGTTAGTGGAGTTTACTAATATCTCTATAACAGATTGATCAAAATACAGTTCAAAACATTCTAGCTCGGACTTCGCATTTTTGGCTGCGTCTTTAGGCCCTGCTCGTTCCGTAAGAATATTACAAGTACGTGTTCTTGTGACAGGATAAGGCGTTTTCTTCCACTTAGTACCATTTTTGGACGTATAATATTGGTCTCTGAGTGAACTTAGGGGTATATCATCATCGGAATCTATATCGGATTCATGGGTGCTAATCATACCTCGTTCCAGGTCGGGCTCTGTGCTATTTCCTTCCTGTTCCGTGTCCGTATCATGCTGGGATTCTTCCAACCAGTCCTCTTCTAATATACGATCTTCAGGGTCACTCTCCGCTATATCACTAGGATCAGTGTCTTCTCCCTCCAGCCATCTACTAATTCTCTCTTCTTCACTCTGGGAAGCCATTTCTCTGAAAAAAAGGGCCACTCTTGTTACTACTAACCTCACAATAAGTTGTACATGTCATAACAATAAAAATAAATAAACATAACAATAAATAAAAAGGTAATAAACATTATTACAACAAAAAACATGAATGGCAACTTACGAGAAAAATATGACGCGAGTGGTCGCGCGTTCTACAATCGTAGAAATTCACTTTTGGCGCCAAATTTCACAGACATGCGGCCGCGTCCGTCGCTGCAAGGGCACTGCAATTGTTTATTGCCTAGTAATAGAGGAATACTGAGAATGTGTGCGTGAGTGACCTTCAACTTGCGACAAAATTCAACAAAATGTACACACGTTCTACAATGGTAGAACGCGCGACTACTGTAGTGTTAAAGTATAACCATTGGGGAATTTGCACCTTTGTTGTTTGTCCAGCCTAACAGCCCAGGGAGATGTTTGATATAATCTCACATCTTTAGATGGGACTGTTTCAGCTGGACCAGAAAACTTCTTCAGACGCAGTTCTCCTTCTAGGGAGCCCCCATAGGCCGACCCATTTGAAGGAAACCCAGCGTGGGTTAGAGTATCGGCAAGTTCTAGCCAGAAGCTGCCGAGGTTGAGCAGTTTGTTATTGCCGTTCATTGTATTTACTTTTTTATACATGATCCAAGAATTTATTATTGCGACGTCCAGGAAATGGTAAACCAATCGCATGGTACACTTGCGGCTTTTCATAGTTATATGGTAACAACCAATAAATGAATCTAATAGGACCACACCTCCCATATGTGCGTTATACTCTCCAATTACTTTTGGGCATGCAATAGCCACTCTTTCTTTTTTAGTCGTATCAAATCGTGTGACTGAAGTGGCCGGTTCTGCTCATACATATGTAGAAAGAAGGGTTTACTTGCGTGCTAGGCGGTCACTTTATTTACAACCGCCACGTTCTCCGCAAACCCTCTGGTCACGTCTTTTTTTATTATGGTGTTTTTATCGGGCAATTTACTGTTTTGAATCGGTTTACGCGCACTGTTCGGCTGCCCCATTTCAAAACCTAGTAAGGGCCTAAAACGAAATTTGACAGGAGAGCGCATAAACGTAATTTTGGTTAGCCTTTAAAAAGTATTTATGTTAAGTAAATAAAAGATTATTGTTTGTGAAACCCCTTGCTAACTTTGATAATAGACGCGAGAAAATTCCTTTCATGTAGAAGTTGGTTTCAAAACATAGTAAGCGTACTTGCTAGGTTTTGTTCTGGATTATGTTATATGAAACTTAGCACTGTTATTGAGAAAATACAAGTAACGATATAACGGCTACTTAAATAAAATAATGATTTATTGAATACAAAAGTTTATTAAATAAAGCGAAAAAAAAAAAATGTTTACATCAGTTGAGCTCTATTCAATTATAGGCATTTGCCCATCATTTGTTAAATCCACAGACGCGTCATTCACAGGTAAATTATGCCAAAAATGACTTTCTTGTTTCAGGCATCAAACATACTAATTTATTAATAATTTCTTCTTTTTTATTTTGCTTAATGCCCCTTGGAGCGACTATTGTCTTAGGTAGGGCACTGCAATCAAACTTTTAATGTTAATAAATAGTTTTTTGTATCTAATATAGCCTTCATCCAGAAATCTCTGTTGCTTAATCGTAAGGGGGCCTTGTAGCCCACACCATAAGGATTTTTAGCATTAAATATATCAAAAATTCTATCAATCATTCTTATACATTCTACCGTTGCCTCGCTACCATTGAAACTATCCTGACCACTGTTATCTAAAAATTGAATTGCATCGGCCACAGAATTACTAAGTACTTGTGCAGCTAATTTGACATTCATTTTTTTTCCATAAAAGTTTATATGAACGGCGGAAAGTTTATTTTTCAATTTTAACCCTTCTTGTTCCTGTAAATCATGTAATCTCCTAACATATTTAAAGTCAATGTGTCCTTTATCTGAAGTCAGATTACATTCTCCAAAAACATTGCGGGCTAATTTTATCATATGCGGTGGATCTAACAAGCAGTGAATATAATTATCCTTGGTTGGGTGCTTAAAACACGCTTTTAAATCATCAATATTAGAAAAGTTGCAGCCTAGAAGCTCATAGGTTTTGATATTTGTAGCAGTGCCATCACAAGTTAACGATCTCACCGTAATGTTTATATCGGCCAAGAGCCTAATAGCTGTTATAACTAATTGACATTGAATGTTGGCAGATATTTTATTTATAAAAAAATACCCAATTGGGCATTTAAATGTTCTCGTATATAATACCATCATTATTACGAGTACTTCAGTAGCTAATGCTTCTGAATCGTTGTTAACTATACCACCATAATCGACATATCCCCAGTATTTATCTTTATTCTTGCCATATGTCAATTCTGACCTAGACCTGCATCAAACATTAGACTTACATCTTTTGAAGAAAGATCTTTGTGAACAGAGATCTTTAAGAACTCGAGAACTTGTACCATGAACCCTGTGTTACAGTCATTTGTTGATAAAATGCGTCTAAGTGTTGAGGGATGTGGTAAACTCATGTGATTTCTTAAAAATCGAAAGGCTTTCGGTGAATAAAAATATAAAGTTAAAGCAAATGATTTGAGCTGCTCACTGTAACGTACGATTTTATTATATGATTTTTTGATATTAATATGGTTATGAATGTTACTGAAGTTATTAAGTGTCCTTAACTAACACACTTTCTACACTCGGCGTCAAAAAAATCGCACCTCTGCGAAAATAGCTTTCAAGCGTTATTTTAACAATTACACACATATTTACCCCCACCAATATTGGTGTCATTTGGTAGCCTATTAAATGAACTTATAAAAACAATTCAATTAATTCTTATTTTTTATTAAAACAATGCAAAAAACAATAAAGTTTACAAAACAATAAAAATTCTTAACTAAGCCAAAATTAAAAACAGATGAATCATACAAAAAAATACACAAAAAGTTTCTTAAAACTAACCTAAAACCTAGTGTTACCCCCCCGTGCCCGGATGACGGCTTCCATACGCTCCCTCATGGATCTCACCAATTTTAGGAGCTCTTCTTGAGGGATACTAGCCCATTCCTCAATAACGGCCTCTTCAAGTTCCTGGAGAGTCGTAGGAGCGGGATCACGAGACCGAACCTTGCGTTTCAAATGGTCCCAGAGGTGCTCTATCGGGTTCAGATCTGGACTTCTCGCTGGCCACTGCATGACAGAGATCCCAACCTCTTGAAGGTAATCGCGCACAATTAATGCAGTGTGAGCGCGAGCGTTATCGTGCATTAATGTGAACCCCTCGCCAATAAAACCGGCATAGGGAACCACATGCTCTTCCAGGATCTCTGTGATATACCGGTGAGCAGTCAACGATCCTTGCCCGCGAGCACCTGCAGTCTGGGAAACGCACACAAGGTTGGTTTTGCCGTCAGCCGACATGCCACCCCAAAACATACAGGAACCACCCCCGTATTCCACTGTCTCCTGGATGCAGGCTCGAGCGAAACGTTCACCCTGTCTTCTGTACACTCTTTTGCGTCTGTCGTTGCAGTAAAGGCATACTCTCGTCTCATCCGAGAAGAGAACAGCGCTCCATTGGTCAAGAGACCAATTTACGTGATCGCGAGCAAACTGTAAGCGGGCTCGCCGATGCTCTGCGGTCAATTTTGGACCTGTAGCAGCTCTACGAGCCACTATCTTCTTCTCCCTCAGTCTTCGTTTAACCGTAGAAATGCTCACGGTAGTTCTGCGAGCTGCCCGGAGCTGTTGTTGCAACTCAACAGCATTAGAAAACCGATTTCTTAAAGATGTCGATACGATGAATCGGTCGTCTCTCTCCGAGGTGCAGCGACGTCTACCAGACCCATGCCTCCGGACATGGCCACCGGTCTCTAGGAACCGCTGGTATACTCACGGCTCAAGTTCAGTTGCCGAGCGACATCACACTGTCGCATCCCTGATTGCAGTAGTGCAATCACTTGAGCGGCTTCTTCAGCAGTAGTATCCATCTTCAAGGCGTTTTTTTTTGTGAACGATCTTCTCGTGTGTCTGAATTGAACCTGTATTAACCCTTTTATACCCACTAAAGGTAGCGCAAGTTGTGGCCCCGCTGAGGAGCAAAATTTGCCTTTTTTTATCAAGTTACATTTGTGGTATCAAACTTTTTTTTTATTAAATGAAATGGTGTTTTTTTATAAGTTTATTTATTTGGCTTTCAAATGACATCAATATTGGTGGGGGTACATGCGCGTGTTAAGGTTTAATAACGCTTTGAATGTTATTTTCAAGGAGGCACGATTTTTTTGACGCCGAGTGTATTTCTTCAAAATTAGAACACTTTTTCTTGATAATATTTAAGGCAGATTTGAGGTTATTAATTTTACTATCCCGCCTCTTCAAGCGCTGAGATAATGGAGGTTCCATTGAAGTGCCTGGAGTTGGCTCCAAATTTTCTTTTCCCTGAATTATCAAACAATTATAGAATTTGAATAATTGCCAAATTATAGTTGCAACAAAATATCTGGTTTCATTTGAATCACTATCGAAAGGACACTTAAAAATGAATACCTTGTTAACATCCAGTAGGTTTCGTTTTTGAGCCCGTTTTAAAATAATGTTGCTCAAAACATTAATGCGCTTCTCTGGTAGAACTTCCTGAAAATAAATGTTTTGTAAATGGTTTCGGTGAGGTGTTGGTCCAGCCGTAGACTTCGTCCGTTATACGTCGCCAGGGTCAGTTTTTTGAGGTGGTGGTAGCCTCCCGTAGCCCGGAGATTCTTAGCACCCCCTGTCCCGCCGTTAGCCATTGGAACGATTTTTTCTGTAGACTGACACATTTCTGTTTATTATATTAGTGTATTGTACTAATTAACATGAAATTCAGAGATTAAACAATCCTGTGGAAAAGTTTTTTTAGAGATAATGCACGTACAACATATTATATTACAAGAAAAAATAATAGGAACATCAAAATAGTCCAAATTTTGTAACAACTTGCAATATAACCGTTACCCAGATAAACAGTAAGCACATTAACATTCAAAATATTAGGAACCACAAAGATAAAACAAATCTAACAGATAATATCTATTATGCTTCTTCTAGTAATTAGGAAAAATAACATTATGAACCATAAACAAAAACAAATAACAAAGTTTTTATATAGTCATGAACGGAGCGATACTTTCATAAAAAATATTTATTTGAAAGAATACACGTGTTACAAGTACAAGATTTGCAATTACAATGAGCAACTTAAACTACGTTACATTTGTTTTTATAATGCTAAAACCTCTATTGGTGTGTGTCCATGTATGGTCACACGGTGGGCCTGATTCACTGCAAGTGATCAGTCTAATTGTTTCAGTGGTCATTAATTTTATACAAATTGCATATTAGTAATGTATCCATTGGTGTACAATACCAATGGTGTGCTTTGATAACAGTGGTGTGACATTACTTAGTGTACCAACAGGGTACGCGGTAAGGGTTCGCTATGCGTAACTATATTCTGTAAAATATACATAAAAAAATCAACAAACTTAAAATAATTAGGAACATTGTTAAACATAAGAAAATTCTAACCAATTATGGTTTTCAAAAATAATTAGGTTCATAGAAAACATATAAAACTCTATTCTCTTAAAACTATTTGGCAACTACCTCATAATCAGTCTGCTTAAAAAATATTAGAGATTCTCAAAAAACGGTTTATAAAATCTTGGAACAATATTTTTGCCTATTGATGAAATATCAAAAAAATATTAAAAAAATCTTTAATATCAAAAAAATCTTCGTGTACTAACTCATTTACCTGATATGGTTTACCAGATTTTTTAGCATTTCTTATAATGTGCACATACTGGTCAGGTGTATATATGGGTCCAGACTTCAGAGCTTTACTTACTCCTCTTTCAATAAGGGAGTGGACATTATCACCCTCATTTTGTGTGTGCCCTTTTATAAGGAATTTGTGGGTTATCGAATTAATAAAATCGAGATGGTAAACCGCATATACATAAAGGGCTATTATGTACTGGTTCTTTTGCTGGCCGCAGCAATTATCGGAATAAAAAACTATATCTAATTTGGAATCTAGTTCTTCAGCTTTAATTTTTAAATTCTGTATGTACATATTTGAGAAAACAAGATCCTATTTCTATAGCACCGCGTTTAGCTTCGCCTTCATGCCAGACGTAGCATGCAGTGTCTTTAGACTTTATGTCGCAAATTATGAAATTGTACGTATTTAATTTTGATACGTAATAAAAATTTGATGCGTCTCCTCTGGGGCAAGGCATTGCGGCCTGGAGATCATAAACCGCTACAATATAACTGTATTGTAGCGGTTTAACCCTTTATAAGGCAGAAGGATTCAGAGTAATAAAATAACCTGCGCTTATATTTTTGGCATGTTTTTATTTGTATAACAAAAATAAACTTAAAAGAAAAACACTAATTATTTCGGAAGTTTTGGAAAAATAGGTGGTAAAAATATTCCCACTGCCCGTCAACAGAGCCACATGCAAGCGCAATTTGAGACATTATTTTCTATGAAATTGTGCAAAACAAGGCGTAATGCAAAGAGGGACATTACACTTGCTACATTTTATTTTGCTACGCTTATCTTTGACCTTTGTGCTACACAATTTACAGCGTCGGTAAGTCTCCAACTCTGCTGGCATATGGTCACCTACGTTTACAAACCGCAGTTCTTCAGGTACAGCATTTATAGTTTTTTGATATACCTCTGGGCATGCTATGCGTGATTTCTTGCAGATATATGTAGGCAAGCTTGATCTTCTTTTTCTGCTGCTATAGCCACCAATCAACCCTCTGGCAACAGCCACCCGAAATTCTAAGTTGGTAAGCTTTTCTACTCTCGACGTTAGGGAATATAAAATGAAAGAGTTTGTCAAACTTGCGTCCACCAAGAAGTAGAATATCCGCAACCACCAGCGTTTACTTCTCCTTCCGACAGCATACGTCCCCTTCACTTGGTCAAAACGGTCGACACCGCCCATTCTTTTGGTGTATTCTTTCACAACCATAGGACAACTTACAGCTTCCCTGGTGCCATTTTTTTGCGTTCTTTGTACAGTTGTTACTTCCACTTTAGGATGAAATGCAGTTGTCAACAATAAAACCTCTTTAGTATCTTGCCACACAATAAATGCTACATCTTGTTTAGTTCTCCACTTGAATTCACCTTTTTTCAACTTTAGGCTTTTGTTTCTGCCGTTTCTTTTTGTGTTATTTTTTATTATGTTAGGTAAAATTGCTCTATTCCTTCTTACTGTTCCAGTGGCATAAATATTTTTTTCATACAAGTACTGCATGAGAGAAAAATCGCAAAAAAAATTATCGAATGTAACATGAGACTTGAAATTTTCTTGTGCTAATTTACTTGACAATTTCTTTACGACATTAGCCCCTAGACCCTCTTCTGTTCCTTGTCCTGTTTTACCGGTATAAATTTCATAGTTATACAAGTACCCTGTGCTACTATCACAACAGCACCACACTTTATAGCCCCTTTTTATGGGCTTTAGCGGCATGTACTGCTTCAAACTGGACCTTCCTTTGAATAGTATCATGCTCTCATCTATACTTTGGGAAGAGGAATTGAAGGCATTGTTTTCAAATGATTGACTTAGTAAAGATATAAGAGGACGAATTTTATACAATTTATCAAAATTTACATCTTCTCTACTTGGTTGTTGATTATTATCGTTCAAATGCAAAGTCTCTAAAATTTTCTTGAAGCGTTTTACTGGCATAACTTCAGCTATTTCATTCACACGAAATCCGGGATCCGATGACCAATATAAATCGATATGTGGAAGAATATGATAACCCATTATAATGAGAATGCCTAAAAAAGCACTAATTTCCTGTGTGTCAACAGGCTGCCAATTTTTTATATTTTGCTGCTCCGCATACAAGTTTGTCTGAGTAACAATCAAATCGAAGACTTCATCACTAAAAAACTTTTTGAAATGCGCTACTGGACGTGCTCTCCTATTCAATAAATACCGAGGTTTTATTGTCACCTTATCAAATTCATCGGGATCTGGCCTGGATGTCCAAAAAACCTTCCCCCATGACTCATCTTCACATTCAGATTCATCAGTCAATTCTTGTTCTAAGGGTGATGATGACTGTACTATCAAAGGCTTTACTGGCTGCAAGTTATCTAATTGTGAACATAGTGCTATTGTAGATGTACCTGACTCGGAACAACTGTTAGGGGTAGTATTCAAATGAGTGGGAGAATTTTGTAAAAGGTCACTTGAATCATCAGGTGCTTCAAGTAACCGTTGTATTGTATTCACATTGAACTCTTCTGCCTCATCAGACTCAAATCCGTCTTCTGAGCCATCATCGGGTATGTCCAGCATCTGCCCAATATCATTTTCATTCAAATAGCGCGGCATCTTTCATAAAAATCTGAGAAAAGAAGGAACTAGTTCAACAACTGTACATAACACTCCGCGGGCAGCGGGAATATTTTTCCCACCCAGTAAAAAGTCTTCTCACATCTAAATACGATAGTAACTTGTAAGATATAGAAAACAACTTGTAGAATAAACATAAATACATAATAAAAAAACAGTTTCTTACCTCTTTTCAAATAAAAAATATAAAGATTCACGGAGTAACAAATTTTCTTTCCAAATTACCGCAATTTTTGACAGCTAGTGGCGCCAAAAACAAAAAATGTCACACAAACGTTTTTTCTTTTTTTTTTAAAATATTAAACCAGACCTCCTTAGTTGCCAGTGCAACAAATTAGGACTCCTTTGATAACTAACATAAAAAGATAAACAAAGTTTTTGTTGGTGGTAAATATATCGCCTCTGCCTTAAAAAGGGTTAAATAGCGGTCAGGAGTAAATTTCTTGTCATCTTCTTTATTTTGCCGTGACAAATCTTTCTCTTTTAAATGAATATCAAACTTCTCCTTTAGTTCTTCCTTATCGTTTTCTGTGGCATTACTGTATGATGTACAATCCTCACATTGATCCTTTTTCGGTTGGAAAAAGGCAATATTGAATTCGTTGCTAAAGATCCTGTAATACATGAGATAATTGGCGCTTGGTAGACTTTTCGGGTTAGTCCCGCTATGGTATGGTCCCGGTATGGCACCCTCTTAAAATACCTATCAAAAAGTCCCGCTATGGTACCCATCTTTTAGATCTACGTTAGACAATAGAAGGTACAACTGAAAAGTGTATCTATAAATAAACACTTTTAGGAGTGTATCAATAAAACGTCTGTTTGCGATATTAAATCAGTCTTTTATTAATTCAAAATATTTATAAAAAAATATCAAACAGTAAAACGAAATATTAATTGCAATGTAATTTTTAAAATAATCAACAATATTAATTACCAATAATCAACAATAAAAAAAATATAAAAAATCCACATCTCAGAAAAGTATTACTGTAAATATTATAAACTACAAATAAAAACAACTTCCAGACATAAATATTAGTTACAAATAATCAACATTGAGAAAAGGCAGTAATTGTAAATTTATATAAACTACAAAAATAATCAACAACCAACTAGACAAATATATTAATTACAAATAATCAACATGGAGAAAAAGGCGCAAATTGTAAACATAAACTACAAAAAATAATCAACATCGAGAAAAAGTATTAAACATTTTATATGCTAAAAACAAAATTAAAATAAACTATTTTTTTAAATGTTCTGATCGAAATATTGACTTTGATATGTTAATCAGAAAATCACCAATGGAGATAGCTTTATTTTCGTAACTTTTTGTTAGCTTTTGAATCTGGCGGTCGATTTCTATACTTGTTCTTTTTCTTGAATTTATAGGTGATCTTTTTAGTCGAAAGCTATAACAAAAATCATCAGTTATTTAAGTTAAGCTATATTTTTTTCAGTAACCGTCTGTGTAATAGAAGGCGACAACCAATAATATCTACCAAAATAAATAAAATCAAATCCATTTTCAAATTCTTCTATGTACTCGTATTATGTAAAAAAATATATATCAGCTTTTAAAAATATTATATCTGCTTAAAAATATTGTCTAAAAAATACAACTTACTTGGCTTGTTTTATATCAAAGTGACATGTGTCGTTGCCAATTGTTTGCAGAAAAATAATTTTGTTAAATCTGCCATTCCATGATTCCGCCAAGTTAGTTGTTCTATGGCGTTCATTATGGCAACACCAAATGAGGTCTGGATATTCAAGCCACTGAGTGACAAAATAGTCATTGAATTTGGTCATAACTTCATCGTCGAAACTGAAAAAAATACTTATTAAACGTTCGTACTTGTAAAGCAATGAAATTAACAGGTCCTTACTGATATTGTTGTTCTTTACTTTTTTGCCATATAATTAGAGTTAAGTACTCAAACATCATTTTGGAAAGTAACCAAGATATTATACCTATTTTCCATTATATGCAGCCAGCCGTCTTCAATATCTTGTTTTGGCAAAAACGCCAAGCCTATGCATTGCTTAACATGGTTCGAGGACTCTTCGTGTTCCATGAGATTTAAAGATTTCGCTTTTTTGATAACGTTCTTTTGAAAATGTACGTTACATCCATTTATTTTGATATCAGGAAAAATCTTCGCTGCTGCATTTATTACTCCTATTTCATAATCGAAGGTAAATTTCGATGGACGCCATTCAGGCAAAGTTTGTTTAATCAATTCGAAAACTTTTTCATAAGTTTTCCCTTCTTTGTTTTTTAACAGAATATAAAATAATGGTGCTACATTCGTGGATAAGTCAGTGCTTCCCATGTCTCCATGAATGACATAAACTTGTTCGAATGGGTTTGGGCAGCCGTCGAAAGTGCCATCACCAAAGTAATGCGTTACACATTTTATATGTTCCTTTACTTCTGTCGAGGAAAATATAATTATTCGATTACAGTCTTCATTACAATAATTAGCCAATACATACTTATTAAATTCTTCTGGTATTATAATTTCTTCCACATTCTTAAATTGTGTTTTTGGTACGTTCAACGACTTATTTCGGTGTCTGTATAATACTGTTTTTAATTTTTTATAGTCAGGAACATTTCCTGTAAGGTGTAACCCTTTGTCTTTTAAGTTACCCATGTGTTTTTCGAAAATTTTCTGTACTGATCCGTAATTTGAATTTACTTCTTTTTTGCACTCACTTATAGCCATTTGAACTTCATTGTCTTCAAAATGTGGCACGCACTGATCACTGTGTTTATAATCTTTAATTATTGTATTATTGGTATTCTCAATAGTTATATATCCACTACATTTAATACTATTTGTCCTATTTACACAATGCCAAGTACTTGAATTTTTATTTTCTCTGCGTTTAATATATTTATGTCCGGCACGTAATAAAGTTTTTCCACCGCGTCGACTGTCAATAATTATTAAATTTACACCACGTGAACTACTTGACCCAGACATTGCAATAGATAAACTAACAAGCTATCCTAATTACTCATATCGCAAAAGTACAGCTGCAAATAGCAAACTAAACCCGGAATAATACTGTCTCTCTCTATTTTCATAAAAACAAAAGGGAAGAGCTAGATACGAATTCGAGGAAGGGCTCGTCTCTATTGTTTTACGAAAAAACCGGTTGGTCAGGTAACTACCTGAAGTGAAACGACAATTACCGAGCGTGATTTGTTTAAAAAATAGTATTAATAAATATTATCTTGCTTAACTATAATAGTTAAGAAAAGATATTTTTTATTAATACTATTTTTTTCTTAACGCATTGTATAACTTTTCTTTACAACAGTACCAAAAACTGAAGGGTACCATAGCGGGACTTTTTGATAGGTATTTTAAGAGGGTGCCATACCGGGACCATACCATAGCGGGACTAACCGGACTTTTCGACTGACAGTCAAGTTCGTAATCTCTATGTAAGTCTGCTATAGTTTTGCCACCATCAATATAAAGCCTTTTTGTATCTGCACGACAATAGTGACTTTCAATCTTTGGAATAGAGTTGATGTGTTTAATAATACCTTCTTTAATAGCTGCATCTAAATGAAAATGTTGGCTGTGTTTGCCACGATTATCCAAATCTAACATGCCACACGAATTCTTCTTCTTTTGAAGAACAGTTCGGATAGAGGCATCAGTTATATCTAGCGTAGCTTTAAAAAATACTTTACACACCAGTGGCGAAAATGATAAAATAAAATATGTATCTACTCTACTGTTACATAATTCTTTAAACTGACTGACTACATTTCTACTTATACTCTAAAGCTATTCGTCTATTCTTTTTACAAAATGTGCTAACACATTATCATAAAAGTTGGGTTGATTTTTAATTTTGAGCAATAAATGTTTTAAAAAAAAATACTACATAATATTAAAACTTGTGGAAAAGTGTCACCTAAGAAAGAGTTTTGAAATCTAAGGTAAAGCTCGTAAACATCTAATTTGTTTAGAGATGGAGTTGTATATTAAACTTTCAACTCATTTTTTAAAGCAGCGTGCCACAATATTCTAGGAAATTGAACTACAGTAAAGAAGATAAGTAAATTAAGAAAAGTCATATTGGAAAGTGATTGGTACCTGTGTTGTATTTGCGACTTAACATTGTCTATTATTTCAATGAAAAGACGTCTATACAAAGTTCTGATGTCTAATTCAGTATTTAAACGCCTACGTTGTCGCGTTGGTTCACTAAACTCCTGTACGCTGTCACAAATAAAATCGAAATTGTTAATAAAGTTATTTGAAATCCAACTATTAAATGAATCTATTTCGCGGTGAGCTACTTCGATATCAATCTGTTTTGACTGGAGTAAATTAAAAAGAACATCGGTTTTTTCAAAAATATTTGATAAAATGTGCAAAAGGAAGCAAAACTGCTTGTTTTCCAACTTACTGAGGAAACATTCTGCCAAAGAAAGAGATTCACTATCCCAAGATTGCGGATTATCTAGAATGGAATTAAAAGTTTCGATCATGTCTCGCAGTTAAAAATAACGTTAATAATACGCGAATGATAATGCCAACGCGTTTCGGATACTCCGGGTAAACGACGGTCAGCTATTTCCTTTAAAAGATTCGAGCGTTTAGACGATTTATTAAAAAAACGAACAATACTATTAATGTGTCCAAAAAATGTCTTTAGTCCTGTATGTTTTCAAGGGACCGACTAAGTACTAAATTTAATATATGTGCGTAACAAGGAACAAACATTGCCTGCGGGCATGCTTCGCGAATTTTCGCCTGAACTCCACCGTGCTCACCAGACATTGCAGCCGCCCCGTCGTAAGATTGACCGACTAACTTGTTCCTACAGCGATACTGGTCGAGTATCTCTAACAACTGATTTGATAAAACATCAGCAGTCCGACTGCCGCTAACGTCATAGAAACCAAGAAAACGTTCTTCGATTCCAGTTTCAGATAAATACCTCAATATTATCGTTAGTTGTTCCCTATGACTAACATCGGGCGTTTCGTCGATCATGACCGACACAAACTGCGCTTTATTTATTTCGAATTTAATTTGGTCGCGTAAAACGAATGCGATACTTTGTATTAAATCATTTTGTATATCGCTCGAAAGACCAGAGAATGTGGGATTCTGTGTTGATGAACATTGTTCCAAATGCGAATCGATTACGGTATCATACTTGCTTAAATATAACAATGTTTCGATATAGTTACCGCGGTTATCGGATGCCAGATTTAAGTGGTGTCCGCGAAAAGCTAATTCTTGTTTACCTAGCAAAATGACTGTGTCGATGAACCGTTTCATTAAACTTCTATTCCGATCTACATTTTTATTATGAACTACATGCGTATTAGCAAAAAATGTTTCTATCCTATGATTTCCGAAATCATGCAATGATAAACAACTAAGGATATGTTTTTCGGTCTGAACATGTTTTTTAGATGAATTTGTAAGATTATTAATATCATTAAATCCCGTGTGGCTCCATAAGCTATTAGAATCTGAGAATAACAAGCAAGGAAAACAAAACATTTTATTCAATTTACAACTTCCCGTGAGCCAAGGATACTTGTCGTAAAAAGAACTAAAGTAACCGTCATGAGAAGCTATAAATTTTGTAAACAAGTGTTCAGGAGTTCACAACATTTGGACCAACAAAAAAAATGAATTTGTTTAAGATTTAATAAATTATTAAGTAACAAATATTAATTAACATAAATATTATTTAAGAATAATTATTCGTCAGATTCAGATGTTTCCATTTCTGTGTCAGAATCAGTGACATGTATCACGAAGCTGTCTACAGTTTTATCAATCATCTCATCGATTTTGGAATAAAAATTATCTTCTTCCTTGATAACATGCTCCACACAACGCTTCCAATTTTCCGAAGTAATCTGCTGCAGTCCCTCTTGTAATAATTGTTTTACCTCGTCAAATTTAAAATTTGTATTTTTGCGAGCAACATATCCTTTTACGTTGGCCCAAATTAGCTCAATTGGATTAAGCTCACAATGATATGGCGGGAGTCTCAATACTTCCACCTTATATTTTTTTGCAAGCTCGTCCACTACATAAGTTTTAAAATTGTCTTTAACATTTTTTACTTTTAGCAGTAATTCAGTCTTAATTTCATTGTCGTCGTAAGAAATATTCTTACTTACAAGCCAATTTTGTATATCATTTTTTTTCCAGGCAGTAGTAGGAATTCTTTCAAGACGCCTTGAGTGGTATGGTGCATTGTCCATTACCACTACTGCATTTTCTCCAAGTTTTGGGAGAACGTTTTCGAACCATTGTTCAAAATGTGTTGCATCCATTGATTCATGGTAATCTCCCGTCTTCTTGCATTCAAATATATTTTCACCGCCCTCTACAAAACCGTTCTCATTGCCGATATGGGTAATTATTAATCGTTTACCTTTTGACGTTGGGTTACGTGCACCAATGCTAAGTCCTTCTAGGAAAGCCTGCTTCTTACTTTTAACTTGTTTGTCTACCCAAGTTTTATTTACGGTATGTCCTGTAAAAACAATTAAACATTTGTTAATTAGCGTCTTGCGCAGTAAAAGAGTTAAAGTACATTATTATTAATACACACTTGTGATAGCCCTTAAGAACTAATGTCTCAAGGTCGGCGGCGCGTGGGTTATATTTATTTTGCAAATAGATTTGCAGTATCATACACATCACTTCACGGTAAAGGCGACGGTATTTGCTTACAATCAGGCGAACCGTATGGTAGTCTGCCGTTTCACTGCAATAAAAAAAAACACACTAACCTGCATTCACCCATGTCTCATCCATGTAAAATATCTGGCGATTTTGTTGTCTATAGTCTTTAATAGATTTCAAATATTTTCGCCGCCATATTGTTATGTCATCTCTATCAATAAGTGCGTTATTTCGCTGTCGTTTTATATATTTAAAGTTTAAATGCTTTATTAGCCGCCTGAGAGTTGTTTCGCTAAAATTTGGCATATCTTCATCGTCATTGACTGCCTGAAGAATCTTGGGAATTGTTGGTAATTGGCCATTTAAAAAGAAACTGTGAATTTTTTTCCTAATTACGGATTTATCAAAATCGTCTACTTTCTGATAAAATTTAGGCCTGTCTTTAGACTTGATAGGTGATTTTATTCCCTCTTCTGATTTATATTCTTTTAATATATTATACACAGATGCTATGCCAATTCCCAAAATCGATGCTGTTTTTTTATTTATTTCGGTTTTGTAGGGATATTCATTCGATGGCCAATTTTCTTTCACGTACTTATATACGTTGATCACCATATTTTTCTCATTAACCGTAAAGCTCGTCACCTGTAAAAATCACCGGTAGTCACTTGTCACACGAAGCTCAAGCTATATCTCCAGGTATACCAATTAACCTAACCAATTACTTCACAATTTAAAACCTACTTCTAATATTAACCTTAAGTTTCCAAAGATTAGCGCGTTTGAACAAACAACTCTTTCTTTTTACTTATTATATATTTTAGATAAATTGTATTACGCACCTTTTGACGTTTTTTTCGTGGCGAATTTATTTCCTTAGATGTACTGGCTACTGGCTCCATTATACGTAATAACAAATAAAATTAACGCAACAATTAAAGTAACAACAATAAAAAAGTGATAACGAAACAATAACAAAATTAACAATAACAACCAGATCCGCGATATATGCAAAGCAATGAAACAAACTCGTACGCATTCGAAACTCGAATGATGCGTTTATTTCAAAATGGCGTCCCGATAGTTCACAATCCCTGCGACGGACGCGTTCCGGTACCAAGAAACACAAACGATAGCGCTTTGCGTCGTTAAAATATGATCCGACTAAATTAAATAGGTTGTTACTTTCATATAACCCGTCTATATTTCATGTCGATTGAATATGGTCAATTTATTATTATCTCGCAGTATAAAATGTTTACTTAGTAAAAGATGTTTGTTTACATAATTTATAGCTTCTCGTGACGGGTACTTTATTAAAATGTTTGAAAAACCCATCGCGTCGTTTGTTATTAATAATCATGTCAGGGCGAGCACGGCCTAAATGAATTACATTTTTTTTATTTTCAAAACTCAACTTTGAAAAGTATGTTTCCTCAGTCAACAAATAATCTGTCAGACAGCATTTTACGTTCACTAATGCTATCGAAGTTACTCTATTATAACAAATTAACTACTTAAATAACACAACTGCTTCTATTAAAACTACAAACTAAAACAACTTACCTAAATACCTAGGCGTGAAATAGACGACTACCAAACAATACCACTAAACTGCACTACACGACAAAACTATCACTAATTCACTCTAGTTTACACTACTTTACACAAATAAATAAATTTCAACAATAATACATGAACAATTCTAAATTATGATATTAATATATCGAATGAAATGCAAATGGTCTGGTGAAAAAATAATAAAGTTTTACAGATAAATGACCGCGAAGGAACCAAAAGTGAAATGAAACTATCATTCTATCTCGTTCTGGCGGACGGATTTAACATCTCTAGCATAGGAGTTATGCTAGAGATGTTAAATCCGTCACGAACAACGAAGTTCGGTATCTTAGTTCGGTATCATTCTATCTCTTCCTGGCGTATCTCTCCGTCCCTATAACTCGAAAAATTGCGGCTTCCCTAGCTCCTAACATTGGCTTGCTTTGTGACGTCAAGGTCACGATCGCTGCAATAGAAACTATGTACTGGATTCCTGTTTCGCCTTACGAGTTACCTTAGTCCTTACTAACGACGACCAATTGTGCGTGAGCGGGATTTATTGCGCGGTGTAAAATGGTAGGCGCGGATTTTTTTTATAGTTATTTTTAAAAGCAATTGTTATATCTGTACTATAACTTCGTAAATTATTAATTGTTTAAATAATAATGAAAAATAATAGACACTAGTATTTGCTATATTTCGAAAGGGAAGCCGGTAGAAATCGAGTTGTATGGAGCCTTCGCCACTGTTACACACTCGAATTCTCTTATTATCAATGGTCAAATAAAAGGCATTGTTTTTCCCCGGTTACTGTTATGCATCTTGTATCAATATCGTGGTTCAATGACGGAGAGATGGCGTAAAATGAACTCTCGTTGCCTTTGTAAATCTCCCATGCCCCAAAAGCATTCAAAAACTTCTTTGCGCTGTAATTCTGTAATATTCTGAGTACACTTTTGTTTGCATTTATCAGTACACGTTGGTTATAGAGACTTGGCAGGCTCAACGGTTTTTCCTTTTTTAGTATTGGATATGTAGGACTTACCAGAGTTTCTTAGGATTTTCGCCTTGTTACGAATCCAGGTATTGGGTGTAGATTTTCGTTTTCGTCCTTTATTTGAGCTGTTATTGTCTTCACAATCAAGACTTTGTATAGGATTAGTATTAGAAGTAAGTCCCAAAGTAGAAAGAGGTGTATTAGCTGTAGAACGTGATGTTGAAGCTACTGGCTCAATCGAATCATTAACTGCCGTTACACATTCATTATTCAATTCATCGTTGGAACTCTCGGAATCTGATGAACTAGATCCATCGCTTGAACTTCTTCTAGATTCTGTTTGCATGGGGGCTATCGGCATAGCTATTGGGGATCTTGTTTGGCTTATGATGGAAACATCGTTACTAAAATTGTCACATTGTTTTTCATTACAATCTATTTCACTTATAAAATTATTAAAAACTTGGCGCTCATTTCTCAAAAGAGACCTCTTTCTAGATCGGGAAGTATCAATATCTACATAATCAGGATCCTTCAAACTATCATCTGAGCAAAAGTCTTTACTGACATTAGATAAATCTATATTACCTTTATGCTTGGGAGACAAAATTAACTGATCCTTTTCAGGGAATTGTTTGGAAGTTGAAGGCGTTGGTATTTCACATTGTGTAATATCTTCATTAACTGGTTTGAGGTTCCGGATTATTTGTAGAGTACGGGGATTCGGCACTGTAAATAATAGGAACAATTCATAAAATAACAAGCCACACCATACTATGCCGTGCTATGTCATGCCACGCGCACACCGTATCTATCACTCTACACCACAATACAACACAGCATGGCATCATGCCTGTAATAACCACCGGCTATGTCTCTAGGTCTCATGTATACGTTATAGGGGTGAGCCCATAAAAATCTAAATAACAAGGTAATTGTTATTTAGATTTCTATGGGTGAGCCCTTTGCTGTTCATCTGGCACAATTTCTAACTCCAACTTGCTATTATGACTTTTCTAAATTATAAATGACTATTAGCACGTTTACTGCTCGGCCAGGATTCGAACCCGGGACATCGCGGTTGTATAAGGCCCTATGCAATGAGCCGGTGGGCAGCGAAAAAGCAATCGAAACTATAATTAAAACTATTATATCATTATATTATATCGTTAAAAATAACTTAACTTGCTTTCGGTCCTAAATAAATTATTCAACTTTATTTAAAAGCAATAATAACCTATTTCGCGAATATATTAAAAATATACATATTTCTATCATGAATAAACGTATAAAACTTAATAAGTATAATTGTCTTACTTACTCTTTCGCGAAGAATGTTGCAGTACAAAAATCAGCCGTTTCCAACAAAAAATATTAACGAAAATTGACAAGATTTTTATCTTAAATAATCAAGCAACTCAAAATGTATCAATATTGAAGAAAATTTTACGAAACTTTGCACTTTAAACACACGATTATTTAGAGATGTGATTTTATTCCCGAAAGTTTTGATGTGGTCACGCGAAAACAACAACAGCAACTGGCGATCGTCGACTGTTGCACAAATATGGCGTGATAAATCAACCAATGACATAACGACATTCTTGCGCGCCACTACGCCGGTTTTGCCGTTATGAATGTGAGTCTTACTGACCATGAAATAAGGAGTATTTGGCATTTGACTGAGTTATAAACCAGTATTTTCAAAATTTTGGTTTGTGCGGGTATTCATGCAAAGCAGCGAGATGTACTCGCCTTTACTTGAATCAACATCATGTTATTTGAATTCGTACTTTTAGGACTACCTTGATCAAATACCGAAGATTCATTAAGGTTATCTACAGTAGGAATTGTTTCGCAGCACTGAGCGTGTTGTAGGGCGCAAGCGTAACACCCAGTATTGCTGTCTGCACTCGTTCACTGTTGCTTCTACTCCCGCGTGATGTAGCTGTTAGTGTATTGCTCGTATCCATGACTTAACTATAGGATGGTGTCCGTCTATTATCATAGGGCTCTTGAAGTCTTCTGTCATCTGTTTAACGGCTTGTATGCGACTACTAAGCCGGAGGGCACCATCCACACACATGACGCTGAGTTGATGGAGTTTGCTTTCTTTGCTGATTGGCTTCCCACTCCTCATGTTGGCTATCTCTTCTGCGAAAGACTCTTCTTGAGAAGCACGCATCAGCAACTCTTCTGCTTGTTTGAGGTTCTCGGCTGAGGCTGGAAGGAACTTTCTGTTCGTCGTTGTCGACGTTTTCTTGTGTGTTATGTTAGAGTTCGACGTCTTACTCGCTATCTTCTTCCAGCTTGGATCCTTTTCTTTATTTTTCTTCGTTCTTCTGTAATTTACACTTTCTTTTGTTCTTCTGCAGAGTTCAATGAATTGAAGGACTCGCGCTGTAGCGTACCGAAGCCTGTGCCAGTTCGAAAAGCGTGAGGTTTCGGGTAGGTAGACTTTCTGTTAACCTCGGTTCTCTTCTATTTGTTATGTGGTTCACCTTCTCTTCTCCAGAAGTGTCTTCTATTTTCTTCGTAGCACCAGCGACAAAAAAGCAGATACAACAGAATTTTGTGTTACACTGAAATATCTCACAATTCCGCCCATGAATTTGGTAACACTAACGTCTGTAAATTCATCCAAAATAAGGCTATATTTTTGGCTGCCAATATCTTTGACAAACCTGGTTGATAATCTGAGTGCGCTTCGTCCTATTTTATGTCAGCACATTTTGAATCTGCAAACACATCTTTGCACAATTCTGACAGATGCTCTATTTGGGAAATTGTACTGCGTTCCGTTATACATAAGGCAAGCTTACCTTCGGCTTTTTGGGTACTGTTACGGGGCGGGATGATGGAGACTTTTTAAAAAAGAACACTTTTGTTTGAACTAGAAGAAAATTATTCTGATTTAGAAAATACACGTATTTTGGAATATGTGTCCACATCGAAGTTATAACCCGATCTGTCGTCTCATACCAACGGAAATGCTTACGAAACTTTGTATTTACGTCATTACTTGGAAATAAAGTAAACAACTGAAGCCGTGTCAGCAGTTTACTTCATATTGGTCAAAGATTAGTAAAATATTATAACAACCCCCCCGATAAGATTGATCATCACGAGAGAAAGTGATGAGAAATTTACGACGAGGCTTTTTTAATATTCACTATGTAGTATCAATAATTAAATTTACAAAAAAAACACTTAACATTTTCATTCCCTTTAAAATATAAACAGTCTCAAAAGTTCAGACTTTTAGTAAGTTAATCATGAGGAACTTAACGTAACATTATTTTGAACATAATTAACTCTTCTTGTTTAATAATCAGTCTCACTAATAGTATTAAATCTAGCCAGCTTACCTAAGTAATATTTTTACTATACAGCATCAATAATAAAAATTAAAAAAAAACAGTTTTATTTTCACACCCTTTAAAAACAGAAACAGTCTCAAATGTTCAGACTTTTAGTTAATCATTAAGAACATAACGTAACAATATTTTAAACATAAATAATTCTTTCTCTTCAGTCTCAATAATAGTATTAAAGCCAAAGCTTACGTAAAGTATATTTTTCAAAATCAGAACAAATCAAAATTAATAGAATAGTAATGAAAGTCTAAAAATTACCCATTATCGCTTGCATACTTACAATGCATTTCAAATAGGAATAGGATCGATTTCGTCACGATTTTCTGTCAACTGTCAACGAAATTTTTAAATCTTAATTTTTTTACGAACAAAGTTTAATCACAATCTAGTTCTTCAATTTTACTCATTTCCTAGTTTTTCAATTTTGGAAAAATATCTTCGATTTGACAGTTCACAAAATAGCAATCGATCCTTATCTTATGGTGAACGCATTATACATCATCATCTTGCATATTTGGATCATCAATGTATTCGTCAGGGTTTGGATGAGATGATACAACAAGATTTTCATAAAATACTCTCCTTGATGGAGGCATGCACTTGCAAAGCAGTAACAATTCTCTTTTTTTAATTTCAGTTATGCCACTGGCTTCAGTCTCTCTTGGTAGTCTATCAAGCAGGTCGGCTTTGTTTTCCACAATATCGTAAGATGGATTTTGTTCATCTTTTCTTTTCAAGAAATGTATTTCCTTAAATTCACCTTTATAGTCATTCTTAGCAAACATTGTAAGATATCCCCTTTTAAACTCTATACATTTGAGGTTATGGATATTAAACCCTTTCGGGTACACAGGCTTTGATTCATTTGGAAATACAATCATATCTTTGTGAGTTAGAACAACCACCTCTACGTTTTTACGCGATGTTTTTATGTTATGCACAAAGTCATCAAAGTCATAGATTTCTTTACTCATTTTGAGCTTTTTGGTAATTGCTGCGTGCACGGTGTCGGCAGCCATAAACGTGTGCCCGCTCTCAAAATACTCCAATGTTCCTGTTTCGATATCTGTCATTTTATCATTGATTAATCGTACAAATGTTGACATAAGAGTTTTGTTCTTATTCTGTGCGTTGCAATTATCAAGGAAAAAGTAAACATGTTTTTGATCACGACAGTAATTTCTTAAAAAATGAGCGTAAGTTGTAGCTACATTATAGGCTTTCCTACCGCTCTCTCCTTCATGCCAAAGAATACATACTGCGGTCTTGTTTTTGCCTGGTGGGACAAAAAATTCATTAAAGAGTGTGAGTTTACGGGAGAAATAATATTCTTTTGTTGTCAGTAACGGCATTTGTATCGCTTTCTGCATGTCTACTGTGTAAACAGACTCTTTTCCTCCACTTCTTTCACACTTTTCTTCCACTAATTTGAAATCTTTTCTCGAGTTTCTTTTGTTCTCTAAATGCTGAGCTAGGTCAATACAGTCCAAACAGTTGCAAGGAAGTGGGATTGTTTTGTGAGTAATTTCGTGATTTTTACATTTTGTGCATATGTCATGTACTGGCTCTGCAGTAGAAATATTCATCTCTGTAATGATCTTATGAAAATGGGTCCAACTACACTTATTTTTAGATTTCTCGTCACAATACCTTATGAACTCTTTATAAATATAGGAAAAAGTAAGCCCTATTGGAAGGTAACGACGATTAGGCGCATGTTGAATGTTGTAGTGAGAATGAACGGGATTATATTTTAATATAAAATTTCGAATTTCTTTTTGATAAGACGCAGGAAATGCAGTCGAACTAGGGTGACGTCCTCGAGGGTCTTGCGCAGCGCCTATTTTTGTAGGCAACGATTCTTCCGCATACAGCCAAAGCCGTGGTTGATTTAATAATTTTAATTTTTTTTACACCCAATGCATTGGAAACATTAAAATTATTTAAATTAACAATTATTTATATCACATATTATAAATCAGTTTTGTTATTAAAAAGATATAGCATTTTAAAGACCTATTACCGGTTAATCGTCAAGACTTGAACAACACTCGAGCGGCCCGCAACGTAGCTAACTTCACTTCTAACAAAACAATCTCGGGGCAATCCCGATTTCAATCCAATGCTGACAATATTGTATTCAAGAGTACCGGATCATGTGACTGCAAAATTGACATTGAAATCGCATTGGTTTTGGATTGGAATTAAAATTAGCTTGAAGAGTAAGCCCCCTGTTTAGAGACACTTATTTAATAATTACTCAATAAATTATTATATTATTAATATTTGGCATTCGAAATGCACTAATACAATTTAATATAATACAATTTTAATTTAAATACACTAATATAATTTATTATCTCACTATTTCGCTAGTTCAGAGGTCGCATCTAAGTATTTATTTCTATTTAATTTACTCACCTGGGGTGTGGCCCACGTAAATCATACTGACATGCAGAGTTCTCAAGTCTTGTACCCCATTACTTTCCAACAAACACTTTCCACAAAATTGCAGTATTACAAACATCACAATCAATATAAACATCGCACTCATTACATAATTTTTGCGTATTGCGTAATACTTGGGATAGGCGCCGCCATGATTTTGGTTTATTACATGACATTTTGACGTTGACACTCACATATTTGGCATGGATTGAACCAAATCTGCGCGAAAGGCTTCCCGAGTGTTGCCAAGGAATATTTATCTATTTAGTCGATTTTAGTCTGTATTTATTTTTTTCTATTATGATATCTGTTTAGTTTATTTTTTACACCTTATTTAATTCTTGCCCCAGCAGACGTCATCGCGTTAGCTTCGGCTCTCGCTGAAAATCAGCGCTGAGGCTTTTGTCCTGTACAGGGTCTCAGCATTATGCTGAGCAGTGAGCATAATGCTGAGCTCGCCGCTGGCCAGTGAGCATAATGCTGAGCTCGCCGCTGGCCAGTGAGCTTCATCTCGTTGCAGGAAGACAGGCCCAGTGTACCAGCGATGCTCGCAAGCCTTCAGGTACGTCACGCGTCGCGTCGTCCGCAGGGTTGTGCGCCGTCGGCACCCATCTTCAATCCTGTGGCTTAGTAAGATCTTCAATTTCCGCTAACCGATGAGCGACGAATGTCTTGAATGTCCTCGGGTCCGTCTTGATCCAGGAGAGCACGATGCTGGAGTCCGTCCAGAAGGTCTTCTTGATCGCCTTCAGCTCCATTTCTTCTTCCACAGCGTGTGCCAGCCGGCTTCCAAGGAAGGCAGCTTGCAGTTCGAGTCTGGGAACCGATACAGGTTTTAATGGGGTGACTCTCACCTTTGCTGACACCAGATTGACGAGATAGGTCCCGTCCCTTTCTCGTGTTCGCCAATAGACCGCAGCTGCATACGCCGTTTCGCTCGCATCTGTGAAGGTATGCAGCTCCCCCTCGGTGCTATGTGGAGCCAGACATCTCGGGATCTGAAGGTCTTGCAGGAGCTTCATCTTCTCTAGGTAGACCTTCCAGGCTTCGTGATCCTGGTCTGCGATCTCTTCGTCCCAGCCGATGCCACTGCGCCAAATGTTCTGCAGTAACTTTTTACCTCGGATCAGGGCCGGTGATGCTAGCCCAGCGGGTCGAAGGTGGACATGACTGCACTGGTAACTTCCCTTTTCGTTGGCACCTTGAAACCTCTCGCAATCTCCTCCGGCGTGTTCCGAAGGTTCGCCCTGAAGCCGATGGAGTCCTTCTTCGTGAACCAGCGTAGTCCCAGCGTCTTCTCCTTTTCACCAAGGTTGACTTTAATCTTCTCAGTCATCTCGGTCTTTACTTGTTGCAGCAGCTTAGGTTGGTTCGATGCCCATCCCCTGAGTTCAAAGCCCGCCTTCTTGTGGATGAAATCTACTTGCGCTGTCACCCTTCTTAGGTCCTCTTCTGTGTGGAAGCTGTGCAGGTAGTCGTCCATATAGTGATTCAGCTCGATCGCCCTTGCTGCTTCTGGATACTCTTCTTGGAAGTCAGCTGCGTTTCTGTTCTTCACTTAGATGGCTGTGCTCGGAGATAAAGTCGCACCGAAAACAACGGATGTCATCCTGTACTCCTTCGGTGACACGTCGCGTCGATCTCCTCGCCCCAGAAACCGCAGGCTGTCCCGATCTTCTGGCCTTATACGTACCTGCAGAAACATTTCCTTGATGCCTGCTGCAACCGCCAAGGGTCCCTGACGGAACCTCAGCAGTACGCCGAAGAGTGACAGCAGCAAGTCTGGCCCTGGCAGCAGGGCGTCGTTGAGGCTCTTGCCTCCGGACTTCGCTGCCGCGTCGAACACGATCCTGATCTTCTTTTTCAAAAGATGTACGACGGCGAAGTGTGACAGGTACCTTCTTTTCCTGGTGTCTTCTGGTTGTGCTGGAGCCTCTTTTGCATACCCGCTGTCCAGAAGATATTATATCTGCCGACAGTATTCCTCCTTCAGCTGAGGGTCCTTGTCAATCTTCCTTTCAATGTTGGCCAGACGATTCTTCACAGAAGCTTAACTCTCTGGCATCCTTTCTTCTTGGTTCCTCCACAGCAGACCGGCCTCGAAGCGCCCGTCCTCCAATCTTCTGCAGGTCTTCTTCAAGATGGCAATGTCCTGTCCCTTGGAATCCGTTGAGGGTCTGCGTGGCTGCATACCAAGCGCCTCGATCGCGAAGTGATCCTTGATGACCTGGTGCATCTCTTCTGCTGGTGAGCTGACATTAAGGCAAGTATTAATGAATTGAACCCTTCTTACGGCACCACTGTCGATAGCGTACAACACCCAGCCGAGCCCTGTCCTCGAGGCCACCGGTTCACCTGGCTTCCCTTTCCTTACTTCCCGGGACACGATCAGCTCCCAGTTACCCTGCCCGATGAGTAGTTGTGGTCGCTCTCCCTCGTAGTATAGGGCGTTGGAGAGTTTCATCAGGTGTCTACAGCGCTAGATTCTTCCCTTCTCCAGGAACTGCGGCGCCAGCTTGAGCCCTCCCATGGTCCGGACTCCTTTCAAAATCTTCCTGGTCCCTTGGTGCAAGCCTTTCACAGCCAAGTCCAGCAGCTGTGAGTTCTTCTTCTGGATGAGCCTGCCGCCAACTGTCTCAATTGTCAGCTCCTCCCTTTTACCATGAGTGCTAACCTCCTCAGCGACCTTCTGGTCCAGCAGTGTCATCCATGAGGGCCAGGATCTTGGAGCCCTTGGTACCGTAGACCTCTACCGGCACCATCTTCAGGTAGGCTCGTGTGCTGCCCACCGTGTTTACGGCCGCCATGACCGCTGCTGCCTCCGTAGTGTTGCTCCTTGCTAACGAGCTACGAGCCTCGTAAGAGATACCTCCCCAAAACATTATGGACCCTCCCTGGTAACACACTGTTTCTGTTACAGTGCGTGGAGCAAACCTTTCATTTCGGCGGCTGTAGACACGCTGACGTCCATCTGGACCTCTTAAGGCTATTCTGCTCTCATCTGAGAACAGAATGTCCTTCCAATCCGACACAGTCCAATCAGCATATTTTCGCGCAAAAGCAAGTCTAGCTCTATGGTGTTGTGGGAGCAGTTGTGGGGCGCGAGCTGGACGAAAAGCCCTCAGATTTCTTTCTGCTAGTCTTTTTCTAATCGTACGCTCACTCACACTGACATTTCTCACCTCAAAAAGGCGCGTACGAGCTTCAGTAGCCGTGCAAAAGCGATTTCTCAATACGCTGCTGACAACGAAACGGTCATCTCGAGTTGAAGTGCATCGATGTCGGCCTTGACCTGGCCTGCGGGTGTACAGGCCTGTCTCCCGAAATCGTCTGATGGCATCCCGTACCGTAGTTCGAGGTACACCGAGTACCTGAGCGATGCGACGTTGGCTGTACCCAGCGTCAGCTAAAGCCACTGCTCTAGCCGCATCAGTTGCATCCAGTGGCATTTTTACAGTCACAAACAATAAGCGAACACTGCAAAACTCAAATTAAACAATATTCCCTCACTATGGCAGAAAAGAACAGGAAATGTTAACACGGCAACAATGTCTAACAACGACTAAATTCCAAAAACCCTTCAGCGACACAAATTTAAGAAATTAAATAAGGGTATAAGTGTTTAATTTATTGCTAGAGTACCCACTTGACAAAAAATAAAACAGCTGATAACTCATAGTTAACGTAAACAAACAGGGCGACGAAAGATATAGGTGGGCGGTTAATTGTGCCTGTGAGTGTATATTAATCGGAGCAATCTAAGATACAGGTAAATTCAATTTCCTTTGCAGAGTTTCCGATACAAAAGATGATAGCGTACCGCTATCCAGAAGCGCCTTAACGGTATAAGTTTTATTCGATATTGGTCCTAAAATCTCTAATCAAGCAATACACAGTAACACACGGCCAGGTATTACGGCAGACAGGGACACCTTGTTATTATCATTATCACCTTGAGAGCTACCCGGTAAGTTAGTGGACTCATTACTTTTATCTACAGATTGTGTATGTAATAGCGTATTACGCTTTGAATCACAATGATGACAGCTCTTCTTAAAATAACGAGTGGCCTGGCCGGAGACAGTTCAAGCACATTTCAATCTGGCCACTTGACTCGATCTCTTTTCCAGTTGTCTCTTCACTTAAGTATGCTGTCTCTAAGTTCTGCTACCTGATTTGTACGATTTCTTGCAGGTTTGGCAATTTTTGGGACTGGATTTAATTCGCAAGTCAAGTCCTTGTTTGAAATAAAGTAAACTACTCAAAACAAAATTAGGCCCACTACATTTTTAAGCTGTAATTACAAAATATTCATATTTAATTGTTATTTTTTGATAAATGTGGTTAGGCTAAGGATTAAGAAACTGTTTTAGCATAATCAACAATCAAAATTGTTGATTTCCTTAAAAATACACATAAAATTGACTTTTTAGGTAAATTGCAACAAAATAACGAGCAATGTAAACTTAACCTAACTTTGTTTTTTTTTGCAAATAATCCTAGAGCAATATTTTTCTTAGTAACGAGTAGGACCTCCTCTACTCTACTGGATGCACTCTCTGAGCCTATCTAGTACACTTTCAATCAGGTGGGTAGCATTTTTTTAGCACGAGTTTTAGCGCGTTTATGAGCTCCAGCTATGAGACTATAACTAAAACTTAAGGCTTCTCTTTAGTTGATCCCATAGATGTTCAATGGGATTAAGATCGGGGCTCATTGCAGGCCATGGCAAAATGTAAATGTTGGCTTCAGAAAGTGCTCTTTGTGTGATGCGAGCCGTATGGGGACGAGCATTATCTTGCATTAACACAAAACCAGCACCCACTCTTTGTGAAAATGGGATAACGTGAGGTTGGATAACTCGCTCAACGTAACTGGTGGCCGTTACGGACCCTTCGTCAAGAATTACAAGTTCTGTTCTGCCCCTCAAGCTAATTCCTCCCCACACCATAACACTTGGACCCCCAAAACGATCTGTTCCATGGATGCATTGTTCTGTAAATCGATCGCCTTTCTTTCTCCACACGCGTATTCGTTTGTCGTCACTATAAAACTTGACCTTACATTCGTCTGTAAAGAGTACCGTGCTCCAATCCTCTATAGACCAAACCAAATGTTCCCTAGCGAACTTTAAACGTGCTGCTCGATGAGCCCTGGTCAGTTTGAGTCGAACTGCCCGTACTCTGGAGCATTGACCATCTTCATGGAGACGATTTCGGATGGTTTGGTCACTGACTTGGATACCTGTCGATCGCCGTAGTCGCATTTGTAAGGTCCGGGCGGTTACTGTTCGCTCCTGACGTGCAGTTAACCGGATATAACGGTCTTCATGTGCAGTTGTAGCTCTTGTTCTTCCTGTTCCAGATCTCCTAGCTACACTCCCGGCTTCCTGGTAGCGCTCCCACACGTTTCTAGCTACAATAGCTCTTCGCGACACTCCGACGCGTATTGCTACTGATCTCTGGGACTCTCCCTCCTGAAGCAATGCAACTGCTCTTGCAGCTGTTTCCAGGTCCATGTGGCGTCGAGAACTAGCCATAATAACCACAATTATAACAGAAATTAAACAAAACCGTTCAAGAAGGCAACGTCTAACCACAAAACTTAGAGTCACACTGAGAACATAAGTGACAACATGAATGCAACTTTGTGTTTTTTCAAGCACTTCACTTTTTCTGCCCATCCACTTGAATAAAACGCATAAATCGTTGCTCAAAACGTTAATAATGACTTGTAAACATGTCTACTTCACATCTTAATACTTCATTTTGCCAACTGGGGAATTCTTAAACAAAAAATTAAAATTAATTAATTATTGGCCCTATTTTGTTTTGACTAGTTTATTTCTTCTCGTACGAACGATCTTAGCCTGTTTTCACTGAACACCAGGGTTACCTTGGTTTTTACACAAAACATTAATTAAATAATTATATCAATCATTTGGATTAGTGAGATCAATATTGTATTAATATAAAATTAAATTGAATATTTTTAATTCTCCTCATCCTCATCTGTTTCAGCTAAAGCATCACCTACGTTACCATCATACTTCATACTTAAATATTCTTGATGGTATCTGTTTGGAATCACGTTTTTGTTACACAGATCCTGTAAATCTTTGTATTTAGCTAATGAAAGTTTGAGCTCTTCGACGTATAAAGGTATAGGTCCCTTTTCCACAATAGCTCTGTTTGCTCTCGATCTGATGATGAAATCCATGTTTATTTCGTAATTGTCTCCATCTTCGAAAAAACCGTATTGAAATTTAACAATAGGATTATTTCTATGAAATTGCACCACCCTTAATGAATTAAAATTAATCTTAAATTTTGCCGGTAATAAAGCTTGCGAAAAATTCTTCTAATCCATGAAGTCTCCATAGTTCAAAACATTTATATTGTAGTTTCTAGGCTTATTTCTAGCATTAGTAATCATAGTTGGGCCACTCAGAAGGAGCCCATACTGTTTTATTACGCACAAAACTTTCAATAGTGCTATGAATAGAGTCAACAGGCATCATGGTGTGTCCCGGTAAAAGATAAGTTACCTTTATTTAATTTATTAGTGTGTGTATCATTTGGAAATAACATAGTTCGTGCGTGTATTAGAGATGGAAATGATTGGTATTTAGAAATCATGATCATATGATCATATGATTTTTTTAATCACAGTGAAATCACTTGCTATTATTCACACCTGCTATTTATCATTGAAAATAACGAAATGAAATGACATAGTAATTGAATAATGAATATGATGTAACAGGACACGTTTGTTGTTTCATTAAACTGGTGTAAAATCAACTTGTGTATTATTAGTCAATGAAATTCCCTTCATACTTTAACAGGCTTAGGACTGACAATGTAAAAACTTAAAAACCTTAGGAGGAGACTACGTTTAAAAAATAAAAGCTTTTGGACTTTACATTGGCGTATTTAGAAGTTCATTGATTGATTATCTATACTAATATATAAAGCTGAAGAGTTTGTTTGTTTGTTTGTTTGAACGCGCTAATCTCGGGAACCACTGGTTCGATTTGAAAAATTCTTTTTGTGTTGAATAGACCATTTATCGAGGAAGGCTATAGGCTATATAACATCACGCTGCGACTAATAGGAGCGAAGATACAATGGAAAATGGGGAAAATTCTAACCACGTGGACGAAGTCGCGGGCAACAGCTAGTTATCTATATACAGCCTTCTAATCAAATATTATTTACATTGGTTTTGTACATATTTACATTTGTTACATTTTTTATTTACAATGGTCATAATTACTATTTAGAAAATCCAATTGTGAAGCACGTTTTTTACTTAGACGTGTTCTTCGATCTGACAGCATATATCCTGCTTTCGAAAACACTCTTTCACATTGAACTGATGCGACTACAATGTGGCAATGTTCTGTAAAAATTTCTGCCAAATTGGGATACACTAATGCATGTGTTTTCCACCAAGCAAGAGGACAAGACTGGCGGCTAATGACGTCTTCATTGAGATACATTTCAAGCTCGTGTTTGGCTTTAATGGCGACATCGTCACCTGATGATGTGATTGCAGCAAGTGTTTTATCAATTTTTCCCCAAATTGAAATAGTCTTTTCTTCATTGCTTGTACTAACTAGCCTGGAATACATCGTGAGCTGGAGGAAATGCATCCTTTTTTCTCTCCTGTATTTTTGATCGGAGTAGAGCTAAAATGTGTTCATTAATTAGATATGCACGCCTGGATCTTTCACACTCCTCATCGGTTGGGGCCACAGATGTACCAGAATCATTTTCTAGAAATGCATGAATTTTGAAACGCGGATCTAAAAATGTACAGGTTCCCAAAAGTAGGTTGTCGTCAATGGCGCTTTTTGGGAAATAGATGGCCATATTTTCTTCTAAAATGTCCAGCATTTTTTTTGCTACGCCATAAAAATCTTTTGTTTTTAATAATTTTATAACATTTCTTAAACCATCGGTTAGTACAATAACGAGCCCGGCGGTCAAATATTTCGATCCACTCATAACTTTGGTTACCTCTTCAAATGGTTGAAGAATCATGCAGATCTGTTTGATTGCATCCCACATTTCTCCAGTAAAAATCGGTAAATCAACTCTTAAATTGGGTATCACGGCCTGAAGAGCCACTTGGAGCTGTAAAAAGCGGTTCAACATATAGAACACGGAGTTCCATCGTGTGGGAACGGATTGTACCAAACGTAGTGCCTGTGCTTTTTTTTCAAAATCCGTTTGGTACTTACTGAGGGCTTCCGTGGGAATATGACTTTTTTTAAAGTGAGCAACAACGTTTTTAGAGATGCGCAGGCGCAATAGATACGAGGTCCTTTGCGCAAACAATTAATATTGGGTTCACTGCACAGATGGCGCTGTTAGCAACGACCGTTTATAGTGATGTTTATGGGGTTATGGGTGAACAGTTCAAACACCATGGAGTATACACCGCCACACAGTAAAGACGCGCACACACTGAGGCTGGTTTTAGTCTCACTTCGTTCTTCTAAACAATAGTCATTTATTTTATTTATGTATCGGGTAGTTAAAACTGTTAATTGATAAAATAAAAAAACGTAATAAATAATAAAACGTTTTGTCTTTATTTTATTATTTATAATATGGATCCACTGGATAATAGTGAATTACGTTTGCGGCAGCAGAATGATCGAAAAAAAACCGATATGATCTTATAAAAATTAGTTTATTAAATAGAAATTAATATTACAAATTAACCCTAATGAACACTGTTCCACATCTAAGTCGGAATATGGAATGTTATTCTCACAATATTCTATATTAAAATTAATTTACGAAACCGATAGACGTCATAGATGCATCAGCAATTTAATGCAGTAAACAGGATGTGGGGCTATGCACTGTCACCGGTCCTCATAGAATAGCGCTACGTAATTAGTGTCACTTATCCACACTTGTTTAACACGTCCTTTTACAAAAAATAACTGTAAACTGATTCGTATTTTTCATTTTACTAAAGCACTGTACACAGAGAGCTTATGGCCAGTAGACATCCGTGACGCCAACCACGAGTGGTTATATAATTATCATTGTTGAAGAATTTCTTTTTCAACTCTCCATTGGGACTCAATTCTGTGTGTATGAGTCCAGTCTGGGGGCAACAAATGGGTTTTCTGGATCTGAATGATTTACTTTTTTATGTATGTGGCTATGTTGCCCCAAGCCTTCATATGCCCTTCAATAATCTGTATGAATTGTTGTACCCTCAATTACATGTCTTTTGATGAGAGGAATTGATATATCATTTCTCACCTCAAATCTTCGCTCCCATCTTAAATAAGACCAAGGATCCAGTGACTCTCAATCAGAGCTCCTACAAAAAAGATACAACTTATGATTGTTCAGGGTGAGCTATAAGGTTGTTGGCAGTTTAAATATTCGATTTATAAAGAACTACGAAGCATAACAAAAATATTTTTTTATTTTAAAAAAATAGAAGGATAGGACTTAAAAATAATATTGTCCAAATGACTTCCCTCGGCTGTTTGGCACTCTTGGAACCGAAGTCGCAAATTTTGGGAAACTCGTTGAAAAGTTGTTCTCGCTATTTTGTTACTTTTCTGAATAATATTCCTATTCAGCTGCTCTAAATTGGTCGGATTACTCTCGTAAACTACCGGTTTGAGGTAGCCTCATAAAAAATAATCGCATGGAGAGAGATCGGGGCTATGCGGGGGCTATTCAATATCCCCCCACTGATATGGCCCACCTTGTACAATAATATTTCCATGTCATAATAATTGTTAGGCATTAGGGTGGACTTTGAAGTCTATTTCTGGGTAGTTTATAAAAAAAATAAGGGGGATCGCCGTATTACTGCAATGATGGTTTGGAATTTGGTTTATATACATATATTCTCACATAAAATAGTTGCTGTATTTACCTTTATTATAATTTATTTTCCCAAATTTACTTCCATCGATTTGGACTACCTTGCCAGGACCATACTCTTCTAATATACAGGGTGTTTGGCAGAACGTTGAACATACGAAAATGGTGGATAGGTGGGGTCATCTGCTACTTACTCAGCCCTGATTAATTTGGCCCTGGCCTACTGGATATTTTTAAATTTTATTTTCTTTCTTCTTGTTTCACCACTTTCTTAACTTTAAAGTGTATTTTTTATTAGAAAACTCATTTATATAGGTTTTACAGAATATAAAATAGTATAAATATTTTAAAAATCTTGGCGATTGTCCGGCGAGGCGATCCTATCATTTAAGTATATAATAACCCAAGCGAAAATAACTTCATTATATTAAGTAAAATAACAATTACCGATTTTTCATTTTCGTTTTCCATTATTGAAGAAGTTTGAGGATCTAATTGTTCTTTCTGATCCTCGACATAACTAATGAACTGAAAACTCGTTCCGGGTTGAGGTTCATATTGTTCATAAGAGCATGTACTATTGCCGGGTCTTTCGGATGAGCTCAGAGGAACCTTTTCTTCATTCTGAAAAATAATTGATAAGGTTTAGCAATCGCCGTTCACTCAAATTTAAATTCCTGTAGCAACACGAAGGACATGCTGCACACGGTTACATCGACGATGCTCGTGTACAACCTATCCCCTCTGTACGTCTCGAAGGTGGGAGTCTGTCCGGTGTTGAGGATATGGAGTTCCATTTCGCTGATAAACGAATTATACTCTGCGCCTCGGTGGTCTTCGGAGTTACTCCCCCACCACTGGCTCCAGGCGTTCACGTCTCCTCCTACAATGACGTTGGGTGTGTATTTTTGTGTTTTTGTGAGTATATGTTTGACTGTATTTGTGTATGGTGTTATGTCTTGGTCGCCTTCGAAATAAACCGACAGGACCGCAAACTTGATTGCCCCAACCTTTATTAATACGGCTGCGATGTTCTCGGTGACCAGCTGAGGGTCATGAATGACCTCCAGCTCGTCCCCGAAGACTATTACCGCCGCCATGTCAGGTTTCTGTCTGCCCAGGGTTCACTGGATGACTTGTGTGCCTGCGTTTTGCTTCAAGCATCCCGTTCTTCCTACGTAGGGTTCCTGAACGAGAGCTATCTTTACGTCTTTCCGCTGGGCCGCCATGTGGAGCTCTGTAGTTGCAAGTTTGGACCTTTGGAGGTTCGCTTGAATGACCTGCAAACCTCGTGTCGAATTATTCCGAAGGTTGACCATTTTATGTTGTGCTTGAGTGCCCTCCTCGTTAGCAGTATGCGATCCTAGATCTGGCTATACTGTCCCATTTCTGTCGTTCCGGGCAGTCTGCACTGTAAGAGGGGTGCTTCAGTTCGTCCCCTTCCTTCTTTACCCGGACGCAGTTCACGCATTTGGGGTCTTTTCCCTTCGCTTTCAAGGGGCAGCCCCTCCCGGTATGCTCTGCTGAGCAGAAGCTGCAGATTTGTGCTTTTTCGGTGCATATGGTCTTTGTGTGGCCATAGCCCATGCACTTGCTGCACTGTACCAGAGGGGACAGATCCTCTAAAGGGACCCTCTTTAGGCCGCAGAAAACTTTGGCTTCGCCTTGCGTGAACCGTCTCCACAGTTCTGGGGACAGCTCGAAGACCGGGTGGCAGATTACAGGAACCCGGGCTCTTTACCTGAATCTAAGCTTCAGCGTCTGGCTTCCCGGTTCGATGCCATGGAGGATTTTCCTGTTCTGAGACCATAGGAGACTCTCCATTTCTGCATCAGTTTGGTAGGCCTCGACGCCTCTAAGACAGACCAGAGGATTGCCCGGTTTCGGCTCTTGAACCTTAAGGTCATTTTTGCCGATGATTTGGCGCTTTACGACATCCATGTCCTCTCGTGTCGCGCAGCTTAGGATGACCTTTTGGTTTTTCGCCTTCCTGGTTTTATTAATGTTCGCCCCCGAGGTCTTCAGGTCTAGTGCCACTCTAATCTTGTCCATGACATTGTCTCCTGTGTGTTTCGGATCAGTGGAGGAGACAATTAACGTGTGTCCGGACTATGGCGGGACGGTTGGTTTTGCCGCTGCTTTTGGTTGTTGGGGAGCGGGTGTCCTATCGCTCATCTTGCCGATTCCTTTGACAACTTCAGCCAGTGTCCGCTTGACCTCTACGATGGCGAGCTCCGATTGCAGGTTTGGCGCTGCGGGTGTGGGGGCCGGCCTGTCGCGGTGGTCTCTAATGTCAGAGGACACTGACTGTAGCTTCTCCTTCAGTGGTTTGAAGTGTCGGCTGATGTCTTGCTGAGGAGGAGGCGGTGTGTTTATGTGTGTTGTGAGTTGCGTGGTCAGTTTTGACACTTGTGCCTCCAGTCTTTCCATCGTGGAGGCGGCCGTCACCATTGCGGGGGTAATGCAGCATTCGTGCTGGATGGACTGCGCGATGCTGGTGGCTGGAGGGGTGAGGGGGGTGAAGGGAATAAGGAGGGGGTGACAGGTCCTGGATTTCCCAGTCAGAAATATCGAAATCCGGTTGTCCTAGGACAAGTCGTTCAGGAGTTCCCTCGGACTTACCTGGTGGGCCGCAGTGGTGTCTTCAGCTCTGGTGTGTGGGGTCTTCAGGCCGTCTCCGCAGTCTCAGCTTGTGGCTGCGCTGTCAGGTGACTGGTGACAGATGGCAGTTGACGTTTGACGTTTCGCAGATGTCAGTGACACTTGACTTTGACGTTTAATGTCACTTGTCAAAATGACGTCTGACGTTCGATTTGACGTTTGTCGCCGCGTGTAGCCTTGGAGGTTAGTTATGCGCCTCGTGTCGAATTGAGGTTACGACCACGTGTTTTTAACAAACTTTGGGGGCCTATAACTCTTCAACTAGGAGCCCGACAGACTTCGACGATACGTCAAAAAACGGGTCTCCTTTGCGCCGATCTTTTGGTTATAATTAGTTGACTGGTTAACTAACCTCCTTGATTTGACACTGCCGCAAGCTAGATTTGTTCCTGGAGTCACGACCTTTGACCTTCGACCTTTCCCACACTAATCCTGGTGAATCGGGATATGAGGAAACTTTTCGTACCACTTTCACACGCGAATTCGCAAAGATGTAATTTTGGCGAATTTTTTAGTCGGAGCTCGATGTGATGTTGTCCGTAGTTAGGCTTATACTCTTGTATCATAATAATTTATGCAACCTGTCCACCGGGCACTGTTATTACCTACTACTTAGATAGTTTATGATTCCTAATGTGAACAGATCTAGCGCAGATCAATAGTAAAGTCATATTTTATTTTACATAAATAAATAGTAATTTTGTAAATAAGCCATAATAATGCTCTTAAACAATTCTGGTATAAAAAAATGTAAATATTTAAATACATAAAAAGATTTTATTCGAACAAAAGTACATTTGATTTGACTTCCATCGAACAACATAACATATGCGGATAGTACATTATTTTACTAATGAATCTCCAAAGAACACAGTTACATCTGCACTCATTGTATATAATAATGATGATACATATTTCCGAAGAATAACGTTACATGTTCCCTTGAGAAAAAAATATAAAAATACAAATTTATATAAAATTAAATGTAATTACTTTTACCATGACAACAACTATTAGTTTTCATATTAAAACAACATTTTAAAACATTGTATAGTTTTCAAAGGAAACTGTTTCACGTGCATATGTATCTGTTTTGTTCGGAGGACACAAAATTTTGCGGTTTAACTTTCTTTAAGGATATTTTCATTAACAAACAGTAAACAATCATAATTTCATTACATAATTAATAAAAATAAACACTTACCATTATCTTTTTGGATTAATTTTCGTTATAGCTGTTGACTAGAACTTGTATTATCTATACTTTCATCGGGCAAAATTAAAGACAATATTTTCTTCGAACGTTTCATATTGAATAATAAACTCAAATATCAAAGGAATATGTAAATGCAATTAGAAAAACAAATAAACAACATGTAATTTAACCGTCACCCATGCACAAGCAAACACATGGACACCTCCCGCCAACACGACCGCGAATGACGAAGTAACCAGCGCGCGGGCAGCGGGAGCGCGGGGTGGGGCCCGCGTACATCGATCTATTCATGAATTGCTATTCTTCGAAACACTACTGCGTGTTACGTTCTTGGCACATTATAACTTCGAAAATAGGCTTCATAAAAAGAAAATAAATACACCATTAGATAGCTCTTGTTATTCTAAATTAAATACGATAAACAAAAAAAATTGATACTTTTTTACAAGTAACTGTGTTCTTCGGATAGGTCGATATTCATCAATCACCTTTTCCAGAGTGGCCAATAACGGAATTACAGATGATATTGAAACATTAGCTGCACTTAGTTCTCGAGTTATTTCTTCAAAAGGTTGGAGCAATGTAATCAAATTTTCCACAAGTATCCATTCTTCTGAAGTTAGTTGTGAAATTTTGTTGCTGATGGAAGAATAAAGGCACAGCGAATCTTTGTTTTTCAAAATGCGTTCCAGCATGTAAAAGGTGCTATTCCACCTCGTAACACACTCTTGGATTATCTTGAGCTTTGGTTGATTAAGCTTTTCTTGTAGATTAACAAGTTCATCTTGAGCTACATTAGAGTGATGAAAGTGTGTTGCTATCTTTTTACATTTGTTAATGGCTGAAATGATAGATTCTTCTGACTTAAGCCCTTCTTTAACCACAAGTTGGATTTGGTGCGATAAACAATCAATGTTTTTAATACTTAATAAAGAAATACCTTTTTTCATGTTAGTGCCACCATCTCTAACAATACATAATATGTTTTCTTTGGGGATTCCCCATGATGACAACATAGTTTCTAACTTTGCCGCTATATTTTCTCCTGTATGTCGCCCATCGTTGAATACTTCTGCTTTCAGTACAATCATTTTTCGTTCAGAATTATTGGTGATTCCGTGACAAGTGAAACTTATTAGCGACACACCAGAGCAAGAGTCAGACCAGATATCAGTTGTTAATGCAAATTTTTCAAATGATTTGATTAATTCCAGAATTACATCTTTTACCTTGGCGTATAATTTTTCACAAATGAAAGAAGTAAAATATTGCCGACTTTTTAAATTGTCTCACAAATTCGAGACATTCCACAAAACTAAATGGTAAGTCCTCCAGTGCGATCATTTCGCCAATCAAATTATCCAGCTCCAAAGACTTGTTGTTGTTGTTATCCCACTTTTTAATTTTTTTCAACGCAATCACTCAAAGACATTTGCTTAAGGTCAGTTTTGGCACATTGTCGCGAAGAGGACGCGAATGAATTAATTTTAGCAACACTTTGCGTTTGGTGTTCTCTGTTTTTTAATTCTTCATATTCATTTTTGTGTTTAGCTTCCAGGTGATTTCTCATGGCACTCGTGGTCCTGCCTTTACGCGAGTACTTTTTATCACACAACTTGCAATTTACATTTTCAGCATCAACTATTGTAAAATAAGTCCAAACTTCGCTGATGTGTGCTTTGCTCATGTTTTTATGGCACTCTTCCCTTAAATATCAGTTAAATTTGAAGGATAACATAAAACTAACCTCACAACAAAACAAAACATTTAGAATGAACTTTCTGTGACTAAATTCATTCAATTAACCAATTCCCGCTCGACTATGTTCAATTTAAACCTGGCTGACACGAAGCGTCAAAGCTGTCAAACACTTCAAATTTTAAAATATTCGCATTCGTGAATGTTGAAGATAAATTTAATATTCGTAATCGCATTCGCATTCGCGAATGTCAAAAATTCAACATTCGTTACATCACTAGTATGTATGTATTTGTGTATAGCAAAATTAATGAATTTCAACAACAATACTTACTGTTTTTAATATAAAACATGTTTTTGATATAAAATAAAACAGGGCAAATCGTCGTTTGGTGTCACATTTCATATAGATTAATGTTGTCAAACGGGCCTCTGCATGTTAGCGTCGGCTCCATGCACGCCTTCCAAATTTCCGGAATCCCATGACCCCGAGATGGTAACGACACAACATAATAATAATAATATAGGAAAAATAAAAATAAATATGTTTCTTTTTTATATTCATATTTATTGTAGTTCACCAACAGTAAACTTCTTACTAAAAATACTTCTTAAAATGACATAATAAAACCTGCTACTGGCCCTTAAAATGTATTAATTTTGTATAAACCGAATTGATTTTGATTCGTTTTTTTTTTTGTTAAATAAGCCAGTCGTATATCAACATATTTATCTATAACGCATTTTATTAAATCAATTAAATGATTCACGTTTTCAAAATCAAACTGATGCTGCAGTAAATCAGGAAATAAGTATTCATTTGTTAAGGAGTGCAAAGTTTTTGAAGAAAAATACATCGAACGGCATCTTGGTTTAATTTCTTTTAAATCAGTTGCGAATGATAATTTCACACCTTCGGCATATTTTCACCACAGAATCAGAAGGATATATCAGTCCTCCTCTATCTCTGGCAAAAATAAGGGAATTTTTCTTTTCTTTTAAAGATAATAATGCTGTAATACACTTATTACATTTATTTTCTTTATTAACGAATTAGCAACAGACCCAGCAATGTAGTCAATTATATTTTCGGAAAAAAGTGACAAAGTAATATGTTGTAACGCTTCAGCAAAATTTTCATCAAATTCCAATTGACAGTTTATATCAGTGGTTTCAGTCCTTACGGTTGATATATTGATTCTATCAATGGCCGATGAACAATTCAAAATTGAAATATTTTCCCGCGGTATGCTGGACCAGAAGCAGACGGTCGGATTTCCGTATGGATCAAGATTTTTTTGTATATAGCTCCAAACAGCCTTGGCGTGGGGTTATCATTTGAACCACCGCTCGATCTTATATTACAAAAAAGTAACTCTATATTGTCCTGAGGTCCTTAATGATTTTATGTAAAGGTAAGTAGTGTATTGGGCAAGATTCATTCTCATTTATATTTTTAAATAAAAACTTGGCACTTTTGATACAAATGCATAGTCCAATAAAACCTGTGTACCTGGGAGAATGTATTAAATTCACATATTTTACTTTACCGGCTTTTTTATAGAATACTGGGGTCTTTAATGTCAGTTAAAATGATTCTGCTTCATCCATTTTCTTTAAGTCCGTATCCGTGAGTTTTTGAATCCAATATATCAAAAAGATCATTTAATAGCATTAACATATTGGCAGTAGCTGTGACATCTTTAAAACTAACTAACCTATTCTTAGAGCTAGCAAGGTACAACGTTACACTATTTTATTTTAGAAAATAAAAACATGCTTTTTAAAACGCCAATCGAAGTGTGTTACGTCAGCCCTCAGTAAATACTATCACTGTCACTGTCAAGTTCTATACATTTTGATCTCTAATGTTTACAAGTTTGCTGAGGGTTGACATCACAGCAATGTCAACGCCGGTGACTGCGTTTTGCCGCGAATAAATGAACGTTTCACAAAAAATTTTTTTTATTAATTACAGAAATATTATATTGTTTAGTAATAGTAGTAGATGCTTGAGAATATTTTAAGACATATTTTCTTGCCCATTCTAAGTACATATTCAAATTTTCCATTAAAATATCATTTATCAACTGGTATGTGTGTCGCACGGGCTCCAACTTTGCAGTATAGAGCACCGCCCGAGCACAACTATTGGGGGTGCCGGATTGGTGAAAAATGAGAAGGCCTTTATAAAAAACCAAACTTAATTTATTGACGCTCTTTAGAGGATATAAAACGTAGTTTGTTGACTATAACGTCGCGTAGGGCTCCGATGATGTCCTTGGGGCTCCGTCGACGTCTATGGGGCTCCGATGTCGATGAGGGCTTCGCCTTCGCCTGACGAGAGCTTCACTATCGCCGATGAGAGCTTCGCTGTCGCTGAGGGCTTCCTGTTGCTTCCTGTTGTCCGCTTATCTCGATGTGTCGACCCTTTTTTTTTTTTGATTGGTCTTCTGCAGTGTAGACAGCAGGGTGTCTTCCTCTGCGACACCGGACTATAATGGCGAGACTAATGGTGCCTCTAGCCAGAACAATATAAATGAGCTAGGGTCAGCAACGAGTTTTAAGGGCACCCCCTGCGGAGCTCGAACCTCGACTTAGCCGTTGCTGACTATCGGATTTAATTGCAAAAACAAAAGAGACAGCTGGATCTGTTTTCGATATTTAGGGATCTGTTT
>NW_020800411.1:0-37920 GCF_003590095.1 Trichoplusia ni | reverse complement strand
TCTATGTCGTATTTCCTGCAACAAACACATGTACATTCACTGTTTTTATTCATCATAGTAACCATGCCAGTAGCTGACCCAAGTATGGTTGGACTATGTGGAAGACAAAAACTTTAAATTAATTTAATATTAATAGATAGTACCTATAAGCAGGTGCGCCTAATTCATGTGGAGGCATATCAAGGACTCGCATATTGAACCCCAATGGTTCGAACAACTCCTGTTGTGTAGTCCTTAAATATTCAAGCATATTTTCTGACTGAGAAGGTTTTGCTACCACAAACATTTCTACCTTTGTAAACTGATGTACCCTGTAAAAATTAAAAAGTGTCATGATATTTGATACATTTGATAAATCCAATCTAGTTATGGATAAATTACTACTGTTTGATAATGTGAAGCCATAAACGATTTTTAAACATGTCTAATAATGATAGCATAAAGTGCAGATGATACCCTCAAGTTTAACTTCATTTATTCTTTTTGTTTTCAAAAAACCACTAGCAACTGCCCCTAAAAGGAATTTAATCATTTTATCACAAAGGTTTCACAAACATTCAATACACTGACAAAAAGACTGTGAATCATGTGTGAACATCCCCACTTTGTTCAAGTATTTGTGTGATCCACAAATGCTTGTTTGATGAGTAAGTGATGACTAGTATCACCTGTATATTCCCCTCTCTTCTATAATATTAGATGTTTCAGCCCTGTAACATCTGCTGACAGCAGCAAGTTTGAGTGGCAACATGTCCTCAGAGTGTAATGAATTCACTAGCAGTCCAGCTAAGGACATTTCTGCTGTTCCTGACAAATACAAGTCTGGGCCATGCTGTACTGGGTCTAGAGAATATATCTGAAATATAAAATAAGTAATGATTAAGATATTTGTGGTTCAGTGAGCAAATAAGTAACCTCAAGACTTTTAATACAGACCTAAGGATATGAGATACAAGCTTTTTACATTATAGATTAAACTTATTGCTAACTGTATGTGAGTAATTCTAATAAAGGAGTTTACCTGTGTGCGGTCATTATTTATAGCCATTCCACAACTTTCTATGACCTGCCTAGGTAATATGTCTGGAACTGAGACAAGCTCAAAGTTTTCCTCAATAAGTTTATTTACAGTGTACTTAATCAAAGCTTCTTCTAATTCTGCGAGTTCTCCCAAGAAATAATAACTCTTGTGTCCACATGTGTGCCCCAACTTATCTGTTCTTAATAAATTCAAACGTCTGGTAATCTCACTAAATTCAAGAGGAACATGTTTTTGGAAATCTCTTTTATCGTTTATTTCTAAAATAACTTTCGGATCGACATATTCCAACACAGAAGGATGCGTTTTATTTGGTAAACTTATAAGCTCTTTATACAAATCATTCTTAACAGTTGTATATGATGTGTCTGTTATTGGAGTTTTGTTTATAATTTCATACATTTTTAAAACATTGTGTACATCACCTACACCCTTCCTTAATTTAATATTCTTCTCAATTTCGGTAGTATTTTTAGGACAACAGTAATAATTTGTATCAATATCTGGTACTGATACCATAGAACTAGAAAAAAACCTACAATACTTTACAGTTGATGTTACGTGACGTTTAAATAGATGTCGAAGCATCATCTTGGCTTATAAAACAATTATGCAGAATTTCAATAGACTATCGCGCAGTTTTAGACATACATTTTAATATTTAATCAGCAATTTTTGATATCAATATCAGCTGTTTTTCTGTCATTTGTTGTTGACAACTTAACATATTGCGCTATGTTTTTTTCTGAAATGAGGCTATGGCTTCGACCATCTGCAAGAACTATATACAATAAAGTTTAAGAATAAGCCTTATTCTTAAACATTTGTAGCGTTTAAATAAATGGATAAATTCAACTTCCCAACGTGGCGATTTAGGATTCTTACTCGATGCAAGTTAAATAGGCAGTATCCTTGTACGTCATATTTTGAACGTCAAAATTGAGTCAGCACGCAGTGGAAACGAAAATTAAAAAAAAGCAACGTGACTCATATAAGTAAAGAAAAGAAAGATGTTAATCCGGAGTTTGAACTACCTCTGCACTGACAGACTGATTGTTACGATTTTTATTTTCGCAACTTTTAATTAATTGATAGTAGGCGAATAAATGCGCAGGAGAGCTTCTGGCGAGCCTTTTGTTAAACATCGTAACGGAAATTGAATACAAATACCACCAGGGGATCACTCTCTATGGAAACTTTTTTGCCTTCACTGGCTGGCTAGAGAAGGGTTGGGGCTACATTATGCTCGGAGGTAGAAGTGTTTAATGGCGTAATGGGTCTGTGACCCGCGATGCTGTTAGAATTGTGTACTTTCGGTGTCGCATCCCTTTCTGCTCGAACTTGAGTTGCTCACGTGCCTCTAATCGTGGCGGTACCTTAAGGGACCTATTATCAACATAACCATGGATAGAAAGGAAGTAACCATAGATTTCCGGAAAACCTTAGAAATTGCAACACAATCTAATTATTTCAACACTCTGGATTCTTTATGTATGTTCTCGCATAGCCGCTCAGTATCGGCTTTGAATTATTATTTCTAGAGATTTAAGTTCTTAACAAGGCCTCTGTAAGTTGGACCTGTGTGTGCCCCGTGCACGCTTTAAAAAGACCGGGTGTCTTCTCCTGAATGAAATGAGATTAAAAATTGATGGTTATTTTAAAGATATTTTTTATACTGTTCCCGGGTTTCAAGGGCCAAAGGGTCTCTGGACTCTAATCAGTAAATGTCAAAATCATTTGAATACAAAATGACAGTACGGAGGATATTAGTTTTCTGTGAAATTCTGTGATTACGAATGACGGAACGGAACTTGACATGACAGAAGTTTTCGCGCCCTTTTACTTACTGTTGTTGGTTGAGTGAGTAAAAAGAATTTAAGAGATAAAAATATTCTGGTCAATTATATTTCTGACTAATAATAGACTTTCAGTATCATGGAATGAGTTACTTAATAATGTATGAGATCCGTCAAAATGCTTTGCTAGGTCATTTTTGTTAGTGAATGTAAGTAAGGTTCAATATGCCTGTTAGAAATCGCAGAGACGATGAGACCGAACAAAATGCTAAAGGAGCGCATTTACGGGACAGTTCTGAATCACCTACACAAATGTAAGTATCAAAGTTGTTATATTTTTCAGTATGGTTAGACGCATTTTGTTGACTTGTAAAGTAAGTACTTCCTATTATTATATCTTTGTAATCATAGCTATTATTCAATTTAAACGAGTACATGGAGGCAACGGTACCTATTAGTAAACCCAATAGGTACCTATAAGATCATCAAAGATATGAGTCTTTAACACTATTAGTGATATGTTTAATTCTGCGTAATTTTAAAAACTAAAGTAACAGTAGACAAGTATTTAAAGAAACTGGTTTAAAAGGAAGAAGCGAATATATGTAACCAATTTGTAATGTCCAGGTCGAAAAGGATTTCTCCCCGAAACAAGAATCAGCTGAAAATTACCAATATGTTCACAACTAAACGGAACAGAAGTCCTACTGATGACAATTTTACTAATCCTGTAAGTATATTGAACTTTGATATATATACCTTTATTCTGAAATATTCAGGAAACAAACTACCTGTACCCGTAGTCTCCAGCTTCCAAAAGAATATAGAGGAATAATCTAGTACCAAAGTAATTTCCTCACCAGTATGCCTCATAATATGTGTGTATATTATTTAATGTATGTAAGAATAGTGCACTGGTCACCTACCTCTATATTTCCATAATTTCTGTCCATTCAAATGATTTGTGGAAGATATTGCTATTAGCAATAAAACCACCATTGTACCCTTACACTCTATGTTATCAATTTGATGTCTTTCTATTGTGTACAATATTTTTTTTCTGTATTGTATTGTCACTCCATTCTTTTATTTAGACATAATAAACTAAATCTTAAAAAGGAAATTTGCAATCAAACTGCAGTTGTATGTACATAAAAATTATATTAAATATTTTGATCCTGGCCCCTTTGACCTGCCCAATACTTCAAAGTTGGTAAAAAAAAAATATGATAAGTAATTATCAAAATGTTTTATTTTTATTTTCATTGTTTATTTTACTGTGATTTTGTTACTTGATAAGGAGTTATAGCTGAAAATAACCTCATTAAAAGCATGACTACGAAACTTTCTATTTCTTTTAGAAAAAGCTGAAATATGAAGATGACAAAAATAATATAGAGTCAGTTGATAAGAATACTATCAGTAGTACTGATAATAAAAGCAAAGCAGATAATAATAGTTATAATAATGAGGATATACCGAAAAATGATGAAGTACCTAAACTGGACGGCAAAGAGGTGAAAAAAAATGATGAATTAAGTGTAGATGATAATTCCAAGGGTGATGAAAATGAGACTTCCGAAAATCAAGGCGAAAATAATGAGGGGAAAGAACCAAATGAAATTAAAAAGAATCTTGAAGTGGAAAGCTACAAAAAAAATATTCCAGATACTGAAAAATGTGATATTTGTGGTCAATTTTTAAACAATTCTGACATTATTTACTATCAAGGACACCCACAGGATGCTGTGGAAGAGTATATAGCATTGACTAATGAGAAGCTTGTGTTAGCCTCAGGTTAGTGCAAAAAAATAGCTATCTTTAAAACATTAACAATGTTCAAATTTGCCCTTAAATAACGGATATGGATATAACTTCCAGGTGACGATGGAGATATAACTGAACGACCCCAAACTAATATAACAAGTTTTTCCATATTTGATGCTCAAGGACATCTTTGCCCAATTGATGGTGGTCTTGTAGAAAATGATGTAAGAATTTATATGTCGGGGTATTTGAAGTCTATATGTTCTGATTCTCATGAAATTGATGAAGATTCTGTTGCTGTGAAAGATGTAGGCCCCATTATCGAATGGTAAGTGCATATTGTATATTATTATGAATTTAGATTGCTCTGTGGTTAAAGATCTTGAACACTAGTAATAGGGATGATGGTGATGCTTTGGTGACTGGGTAAAACAGTAAAAACCTCAGTTGTCTAGAAAGATATGCGTATTTTAGGACTTTATCTGAATAGTAACATTTTACGAAGATAAACTGCTTTAAAGTTTAGTAGCCGGCCGCCGGGTTTGTCACGTAACGCCTGCGCTTTTATACAGAGACGTGACGTCACGCTTAAGTTTCGTTAGCTGTTATTGGTCAATTTATGTTTTCGGGTCAAAGAACAGAAATGTCATCATCGGCCTAGCCTTTTCCTAACTATGTTGGCTTCCAGTCTAAACCGCTTTGAGCTGAGTACCAGTGTTTTACAAGGAGCGACTGCCTATCTGACCTCCTAAACCCAGTTACCTGGGCAACACAATACCCCTTGGTTAGACTGGTTGTCAGTCTTTTCAAGCTTCTGGCTACCTGTGACGACTTTCAAAGATGTAGGAATTACAGCCGGGACCCACAATTTAACGTGCCTTCCGAAACACGGAGAACTCGTTATGACAAAAATGGTCACCCATCTACGGACCAACCGCGTCAAGCGTAGCTTAACCTGTGATCGATTCACTTATGCGTTATAGCTTAGTCACAGAAATGTATCCATTATTATTTGTTAAACTACAAGGCCGACATCGCCAAAGTAAAATCTCTGTTATAATCCAATTTAACTTCAACATCAGCCTACTTATCATAAGTCTCTTATTATATGGGCTGTAGATTTGATTTACTTTTGTTTTTGTCTTGGGAACAGATATTATCGTCAAACTTATTTCAAGACCTATGGGCTATGCCTTAAAACACTTCATTGGCTTGTGATGCTAAGGCATTGTCATTTATTTTAGGTTTCATCCATGGCTTTGATGGTGGTGACAGAAATTGTATAACATTATCAACAGAATTTGGGGAATACAATTTACTGAAGCCCAGCGAGCAATATACACCTCTAATGAATAATCTTATGAAAAAATATGTCTTAGCAAAGTCGTTGTTGAGTATTTAGAAGAATACCACTATCTTCAACCAACATATGAGGATCTTTTAGAGGTAATTAGGGAATCAACTATTCCGGAGTTGAATGACATGAAGTTAACAGAAGAGATGCTTCACAAGCACGCCCAGTTTGTATGTGATCAAGTAGTTAGTTTAGAAGCGGCAGATGAAGATGACGAACCCTGATAACATTACCTTGTATGAGGGAGTTGATAAAACTTATGGGTATTAAATTTGGTAAGCGAAAATTCCGTACAAAAATTGATTACAAAAAAAGTCGACAAGAAAGCCTGGACTAAAGCAACTACTACTCCACTTGTTCGAAAAACATTTGAAAGTTTCTTTAGTAATCAGTTAGACAAAACGAATCATGAGTAGTATTAAGAAGAAAAAGATGTGGGGTGTGTTGAAGCTTGTCAGCTCCCTGACTGTGGAGAATGCAACGCTTGCCGCGCGATGGCTAAGTTTGGTGGACATGGAGAACTAAAAAAGCTTGTGTGCGACGATTCTGCCCTAACATGGCTGTGGATCAAGCAGAAGATTCAGAACCAGATGACGAGGAAGAGTACCAGCAAATGGCTGAGAAAAAACAACACGACAAGATAGAGGATGCAGTACCTGTAAAGTTGACTGGATTCAGTGATCGTAAAATTAAATGGATTGGGGAACCTATCAAAGCTGATGCCACTAAAGTGTATTATGAAAAAGTCGAAATTGATGGCTCGGAACTATGTAAAGGGGACTTTGTTATGGTAGAAACATCCCAATCAAATATTCCTGCACTGGTTGCAAAAGTAGTGTACATCTGGAGAGAGACTATAAATACTAAATCTGGTTATTTCCATGCAGAAGTGTTCATTAGAGCTTCAGACACAGTTTTAGGAGAGGTTGGTGACCCTAGAGAGATATTTTTAGGAGACAGGTGCTGTCATGGCGCACCTCTTTCCTCTATTTTGAGGAAAGCTTACGTAGAAAAAGGTGAGACTCCTGCAGATTGGTTCAAACTTGGAGGCAAAGAAGTAGATGAAAAACATTTTGAGGATGATGGTAAAACATATTTTTACAATAAGTATTACGAAAGATTTACAGCACGCTTTGAAGACTTACCTAAAGATCCAGTTTGCCCTAATGCATTAAGAGAACATAGATTCTGCCCATCATGTGAGAGAAAGGCAAAAAGAGATGGAAAAAATATACCTAAGGTTTCCGGAAAACTGACTGAAAAGTCCAGTTTGGTTTCAGAATCCAACCGAAGCGAATGGTCATTAGTAAAATGGCAAGACCACGAATACAAGAAAGGCTGTGGTGTATTCCTTAAACCAGGCACATTCAAATTCAAGAACAGTTTCACTACTTTAAATAACACTGCCAAACCTAAGTTGGAAAAGGTAGATGAAGATATTTATCCTGAATACTATAGAAAAAGTGATAATAATTTGCGAGGATCAAATGTAGATACTGGTGAACCATTTTGTGTTGGCTATATAGCTGCTGTGACAGCTGTAGGCGAGGGGCCGCTCATTGTACCACAAGACATCTATCTCAAAGTGAATGTTCTCTACAGACCTGAGAACACATGCAGTCGGTTCCCTCAGCATGAAGATGTTAATGTTGTGTATTGGAGTGAAGAAATCCGGGATGTATCGTTCTCTAGTGTTGTTGGACCATGTCATTTGATTTATGAGCAGAATGTACCACAACCATATTCTTTACTAGAGTGGTTAGAGAGAGACCCTAACAGGTTCTATTTCAGATCAGCATTTGATAAAACATCTGGACACTTCATTGATGTACCACATCATGCTGTTAATATTGGAAGAACCGAAAGAATCAAGGATAAAGGTAAAGGAAAGGGAAAATCCAGCAAACCCACGGAAGCAACGAATACTAAGCTCGACACTATTTCTGTTCGGCCATTACGAACGCTGGATGTCTTTGCTGGGTGCGGTGGATTGTCAGAAGGATTGCACCAAGCTGGCATAGCTGAGTGCAGGTGGGCCATTGAAAACTTAGAGGCTGCAGCACATGCTTACGCACTTAACAACAAAAACTGCATTGTTTTCAACGAGGACTGTAATGCCTTACTAAAGCAGGCCATGTCCGGAGCAACTCACAGCGCGGGTGGCTTGAGACTGCCCATGCAAGGCGAGGTCGAATTGCTGTGTGGAGGACCGCCGTGTCAAGGCTTTTCCGGAATGAACCGGTTTAATTCAAGGGAGTACTCTAATTTCAAAAATTCTCTAGTAGCTTCATACTTGTCGTATTGTGACTATTATAGACCAAAATACTTTATACTCGAAAATGTGAGGAACTTCGTAGCATTTAAAAAGGGAATGGTTTTAAAACTCACCTTGAGAGCGCTGTTAGATATGGGCTACCAGTGTACGTTTGGGATACTACAGGCCGGTAATTATGGGGTTCCACAAACAAGAAGAAGGCTTATCATCTTAGCTGCAGCCCCGGGTTATACTTTACCGTTTTATCCCGAACCGACGCACGTGTTCAGTAGGCGAGCGTGCTCCCTAACAACAACCATAGATGGTAAACGCTTCGTAACTAACATTCACTGGGACGAGTCAGCTCCAAGGAGGACGTGCACGATCCGGGACGCTATGAGCGATCTTCCACGAATTTGCAACGGCGCTAACAAAATAGAAATTGAATATGGCTCAATGCCAGAGAGTCATTTTCAACGAATAGTTAGAAGCAAGGACGAAAATGCAAAACTGCGAGACCATATTTGTAAGAACATGGCGCCGTTAATTCAAGCCAGGATATGTAGAGTACCCACCACACCTGGCTCAGATTGGCGAGATCTGCCAAATACATCTGTCACTCTGTCAGACGGAACTAAATGCAAGGTGTGTATGTGAGTCATAAAGTCCTTTTTTGTTATGAACAAATTAGGTTAAAAGCGTGTTTCCAGGTGTTGCAATACCGCTACGACGACAAGCGCAACGGTCGCTCCGGGAGCGGCGCACTGCGCGGCGTGTGTGCGTGTGCGGCGGGCGGCGCCTGCCAGCCCGCGGACAAGCAGGAGAACACGCTCATACCCTGGTGTCTGCCGCACACCGGTAACCGACACAACAACTGGGCCGGCCTCTACGGTAAACTCACGCATATTATAAGTGACAGTTTTTGAATCCATTTGTTATCTTAGAAACCCACATGGTTGAAAAAAAATTACGATTTTACATGCAGGTAGCTGACAATCTGGATTAATATATGGGCTATTTTTTGTCGCGGGTTATTACGAAGCGCGACTTTAACTCAGCAATTGACATTTTAATGAGACTTTATATCAGTTGTTTTTCATACTTAATACTAAATTTTATGTAATAAATCTTTTAATTTACATACATTCTGTATTGATTGCAGGACGTGTTTGCTGGGATGGCTACTTTAGTACCACAGTGACAGATCCTGAACCAATGGGCAAGCAAGGTCGCGTGTTACACCCTGAGCAGAATCGCGTCGTGTCTGTTCGCGAATGCGCTCGGTCTCAAGGATTCCGAGACACATACTTATTTGCAGGCTCAGTACAAGATAAACATAGACAGGTAATTTTAATTTTGCTTAGGCACAAACTGCCAACCGTGCACAAAATATCGCGGTACTTACGCTCGTTTCTGCAAAAAAAAATCGATAATTTAAAAGTCTAGTCTGTCTCCATGTTGCTGAAGATAACAACTATCAAGTTCGTATGTTTGCCACTTTGGTAGTAAAAGAAAAGAAAACCTATAAATTATTAGTTTTTTTTGCAGAATTGAGCGTGACTTACCATCCCGATATTTTGCTTCCAGTCTGATAGGTGGAAATGCAGCTAACGCGTAATCGTACTTCGATTCGTGGTAACGCGACCACCTTCGTGTGTCGCCTTCGTAATATGAGACTATTTCTAGGTTTTTAGGCAATCTTATTTCTTTTACAGGTTGGTAACGCCGTGCCACCTCCTCTGGGCGCTGCCTTAGGACGAGAAATTAAGATAGCCCTTGCAGCAAGTATAACACTCTGAAGTAGTTAAGGAATTGTGTTATGATGTGAGATAATTATGACTTTATATTAAATGAGCAGTAAAATAATATTAAGTAATAGATTTTTTTATTTATTCAATACATTTTTCGTTTTTCTCTTAACATTCTTAACTAGAAGACTTAGTTCAGCTTCTTCTTTAGATCGTTTGGGCTGTTGAACTTCTGCTGGTGTGTCTGCAGGTCTTCGTTTTAATTTCTCTTGTATGAGCCGATCCATATTCTTCGTCTTCTTGAAATTAGGATCACTAGGATCGATATTGTATAAATGAGAGTTATACAACGCGGAGAATCGTTCATCGTTAACATTAACTTCAAAGTCTGGCAAAGCTTGCTTTTGTTCAATCATTTTTGCCTTCAACTTCTTTTTCCTTTTGATTTTTTAGTACTTTCCGCTTCTTGGATTTTCTTAAGACTAAAGTGTGCTTTTCCATCGTCTTCGTCCAAAAGCAATTCTAATTCGGCTCTTTCCTTTTCATCTTCTGAATTGACGGGGCTCTCGTTACCTTTCTTACTGTGTTTACTTACCTTTCCTTTCTTAAACTCGGGCTTGTTAAACTCCTCCGCAAAGTATGGATCATTCATATCTATATCAGAAGGCACATCGTCTGACATATTCCCTTCTTCGGACTCGGCACTATCATGTTCAGCTTTTTCTTTATTTTTCAATTTCTTTTGCTTCTTCTTTTCTTTGCGTTTTTTAAGTAACTTTTCAAATGGAGTTAGATCCTTGACTTCTGAAAAATGATATTAATGAAATTAAAACTGATACAATATTTTTATTGTCTTTAAAGAAAAAATCTGAAATGAACTTACCCTCGTTTTGTTTCTTTTTCACAAGTTCTTCTGCTTTGTCTTTAATTCCTATTCCCCAACTTATTTCCATTTCCATGTCTTTGTTACTTTTCTTCTCATCTTTTTTTTCAATCTCTTCAAGTAACTTCTTATATCTTTGTATTGGGTCTTCATTCTCTTCATCCTTATCTGACTTGGCTTCGTCATCTGATGCTTCGCCATCCCCTGTAAATAATAATCATAAACAATAGTGGCAGGTGGTCCAGTTTATAATGAGACTATCTCTCCAATGAATTTATGCAAATTCGAAAAACAAACCTTCACTTTCGCTACTGGATGCTAGGTAGTCTTTCAGGTCAAGATCATCAATTTTGCCATCTAGGGCACTTTTGATAGTTTCTGTGCGGTTGGGATTGGTTGCATCCCAGGTGAGCTCAACTTTGGCTTGCTGCAGCGCCGTAGTGGTAAACAGACGAGGTTTGTATTTCGTCATATCAGGTAATTTTGTACATTCTTCCCGAGGTTCCTGCATAATCAAATCATTATGTAAACTATTAATTAACTAATTAAAGGCGCCCCATAATGAAATTTAGGCTTAGCAAGCCTTGTTATATTTGTATAGGGGATAACGGTGGGTTGATGTAAGTTTGAGGTGTCTTTATGAGTTGGTTTACCTGTCTGCTGCGATTCTATAGCCCTCGTCGGATAAACATCGTTACAAAATAGTTTGTTCACAGTTCCTTCAATACGGGTTTGACAAGTAGACAATGAACTATGACAAAATTATTTTTTTAATAAATATTGTATTCGAATATTTCATTCTCGCAAATTAAATACTGCTGCAAATGTAATTTATTTCTGCTGTCTGCTGGCTGACAATCATCAAGAAATGAATGTTATGCACCAACCTGATCAAACGTGACGTCATCCGGGATGAACCTCATATCGAGTCGAGTAGCACTGCTCTCATACTCCATACCGTCACACTCGCTGTACAACTTATCCGCGCTCGCAACAGAGTCGCATTCCACCACCGCGTAGTAATACTTTAATCTGTTCAGCTGATATCGACGAAGTTTTTCCATGTGATATGCAGAACCTGGGCAGGTTTTGACAAAATATTTTAATTAAATGTTCGAGACACGTAAAGACATTATAAAATGCGCAAAGAAGCGCGATATTTTAGGTTATTTTTATCTGCTTAGTCTTCAATCGTGATTTATATCAATCTGAAAATAGGTATAGTTATTTTCCGATGAAAAATTTAGTGTTAATTTAATTTTAAAAATAAAATGATTTATGATTATTATAAGCGGCCAAACGAATACTTCTTCCTTTTGGGAAATACGTTTTTATCAACATGCTTGATTTACCAAGTCATACCCAATTTCTGTTCATACTTAAAATTAAATATTATGTTGCCAAAGGTGCTTTCTCAACCAACCTTCTTCATTATCCTCATTTTCTGATAATTCTTCTTGTTTCTCCTCGGTTAACTCTATAGGCCCTCGTACTTCTTCCTCTTTCATTCGTTTCAGACCATACTCTGATGGGTATATCTATGAACACATAATATATTACTGTTACTAATTTATCATCTGGTTTTAAAGATATGTTATGTTTAAAATAGACTGGGAGTAAAAACGAATACTGTGCAATAATTACTAAATCAAACCACTAGCTTACGCCGTAATTGAATGTGAATTTGTCACCACCAGATTGTGTTCTATAAGTCCTAGCGCAAATAATTAATTTAGATTTGTTTTTATTTTCTCAAAAAAAAAGGACTCCTACTTTTTCAAGATTTGGGGATGCTTCTCTTACGTGGGAATCGAACCCGCGACACATCACGCTCAGTGGGTTTAGCGTGGTGACTTGCCCATATAGACCAGTATGTGTAGTATAAAATATAATTATATTCCTGTTACGGAATAATGGCATGTTCAATTTGTTTACTTACTGTAATCTTCTTTATTACTCCTCCAGACGGCAAGAATGAGTTGAGTAAAACCATAAGATCTGATGCCTTAATGTTATCCCAATCCATGTTGCAGATTGCAATCCTATAAAAATCCAAAAAAAAATAAGTTAAATAAGATTATCCTTGTGTGATACCCAAGCAATAACATGCTTTAATATGGCCTTCTCATTTAATAAGTATAAAAAATTAGATCTATCAAGAATTATAACAATGTAAGTAATGCTTGGATAGCCAAGTGGTTGAACCAAGCCAAAACCAATGTGCATATTGTGTCGCACATTCTGTGATCAACAAATACTTGTTCTGAGGCTGGGTGTTGTTTGCATGTGATTTGTATGTTTGTGTAACCCCCACAACACAAGGATTGGATACGATATTCCCATACAGAGAAAGTATTTAAAAAAAAAAGATTTAAAAATTTGGTATTGTTCATACCTGTTGGTGGAGTCTTCAGTAGTGCCAGCATCAGCATCAAGCTCACCCCACTCATGCTCCAACTCACTGTCGTCTTCTGCATCACTACTTTCCTCCTCAGATGAACTGTCCGTTTGTAGAACACCTGCAAGATATTAAAAAAAACATTATACAGTGAGTTCCATATTATGTTTTATTTTGTCTAGCCCTTTATGTGTCATAGTAATGTGCCCAACAAGGTCTATAATTGTTGGATAGACCCTACCAACTGTTAAAATATACATAATAAAAATAAAAATAAATATTGAGTATTGAGTAAAGGCATTCCATACATTCTTCTAATCTGTTATGTTTATTTATTGTTTATTGTTTCCACTGCTGTAATCTGTGAATCTACAAAAATCCTGAAAATAATTCAGGATTTCTACTGTCCAAACAATTACATGTCATTGTATGTTTTTTAAGTATGTCATTAAGTAAAAATAAATTAATAATGATTTTACACACCTTCACCACGCGCATAATCGATATCCAAGTCCAGAAGCCTGCTTTTTACTTTTTTATTTAATTTCCCGCGAGTTAATTTGTCGTTTGTCGTTTGTAGACTTTTAGTGTCTTCCTCATCGTCATCTTCACTCGATGGACATATAACAATTAATCGGCCTTCTGTAGATTTATCGCCTAACCCGTCCTTGTCATCTTGTACATCTTCTTCAGCTTCATCAGCTGAACTTTCATCTGAATCATCTACTTCGTAATATTTCCGTAAATTCTCTGTAGAAGTTTCGTTGACAGGTCGTCCACGTTTATCAACAGTGTATTTTACTTTGAACTTTTCATCATTAAACATTGACTGAAACCGTTTATCAATCTTAACTTTCCTCTCATGCTTTGGAATTTGTCTATATCTGGGATCGTTGAGGTATTTTGTAAAACGACTATCTTTCAGTATATCACCCATTATGTTGAAAAAACTAGGCCTCTGAATGGAAACGATAACAAGTTGAAAGATTTTTGGAGGTTAGCTATCGCAGCTGTTTATAGACGGCATGAATGAAATGAAGTACCATAGATAAAATTATGTGCTATATTTAAAAATGTATAAAATCCATTTAGTCCATAGACACAATACATTTAACCATTCTTTAAACAAGAAATTTTCTCATCATTCAGTTTAAAAATAATCTTATGCATCAAGTTCACGTTTTGCCGGAGATAATTTAGATCGACTCACGTATCCAGTCACAACGATTATAAAATCGAAGTGTTTTAGCCTACCCTTTACAAAAAACTGATAACACTGTGTTGCCAGAGGAAAACAACTTAATATCGATTCGACGAAACTGTCAAATGTCACATTGTGTTATGTTATGTCATTCTTACTTGATAAGCATAAGTTACGCTTTGCTACATGAAAGTATACCGTCTTTCCAGTTAAGAATTAACTAGAAACCTGATAAATAGGTGGTGTTAAACAGACACCAAAACCATGAATAGTATTGGAGAAGAATGCACTGAGCTAAAGAAAAAATACGACGACTGTTTTAATAGTTGGTTTTCCGAAAGGTTTTTGAAAGGAGACCACGATGATTCAATTTGCGCTGGTATTTTTAAAGTTTATCAGGATTGTGTAAAGGTAAATGTATGTTGTGGTTATTTTTATTGCTATAATATAAGGATCTATATTTATTATGTTGCTAAATGAAAGCTTTCATTCATAAAATTCATAAAAGTAACATTTCACTGTATCATAACACACTATCTTATCAGATTTAGGCATTTGGCACATTGAGAAATGTGTGTGTGAACTGTATAATAAAATGAATCAGAAAAACTGAATTGATATTGAAGATTGATATGTATGATGAAATAAAATTATATATGGGATAAATTTGCAACATGAGGTGACATTTTTTTTTTAATTATGTTTGTTTGTTTGCAGAATGCAATGAAGCAGCAGAACATAGACTTTAAAGAAATTGATAAAGATGTTCTCGGCACCGACAGTGAATTTAAAGCTCCTCCTTCAGGCACTAGTTGACACAATATGATCTCCTGCACATTGAAACTCGCAACATGCTAGATACTGCAACGCTAACCAAACACGGAAACACATAGTATCTTGATATATACTGAACATAAAGAAATAATCATTGTTTTCATATTAGAGAATCTATTGTTGTTACCGACTACTTGTTGAATGTATAAGAAAATTAATAACTAGTAAAGTGTTTTCTGGCATTTATTAAGGTTCCAATGAAGTTGTACGTAGAATATATTGTTAATTTATGTATTTCAGTAAGTTATGTTGTATAGTTGTTTAGTAAAATATTTTTTTCTTTAGAATTCTAATTATTTTCATTTCTTAGTGTATAATACCAGTCATAGTCTTGAATATACAGGATCCTACTTTATGAATATTTAGGATTTATTTGTTGCAGGCCAAGCCAGTATGATGTATCAAATTTAGCTACTGTCATGTAGCATTAAAACTGAAGTAATACACATACAATAAGTATAATGTTTTATTATTATAATTACTTAATATTAAAGAGGTATTATAATTTATCTTTGACTCGTATCCCTGGGTCTGTACACATAGCCACGGCTCTTCATTTCCCTGATGACCCCAGCTGGTAGTCTGCCAGACACTGATATGGCATAAACTCCTTTGCAGAATCGACCTGTGAACAGTAACATCTAAATGGTGTTGTTTGCATATAAGACATTAAATGTGGCAAACAATATTGTCACTTGTATGCTCAACTTTCTAGTTTTTCCATCATAAGTGTCTAACTATGGTAATTAGTTGCAGTTTCATGCTTTATAAATAAAATGGATTTTAATAAATTACTTACTAATGCGTTGCCACTTGCACACCCAACTATCTTCAGGGCTCATAACAGCTATCATTCTGAAGTAATAAAAAACAATGGAGTATGTAAGTGAACAAAAGAAAACTCAAAAATTTAGTTAAAAAAACAGATGTACTAATAAATACACATCTGTTATTAATCTGGTAAATATTTACATTAAACACCTTACCCATCAAAATTATTGCTAGTGCAGTCATAGACATTGTCTTTGTTATTTTTCATTCTTAAAAATTCATCGCAGTTGTCACAGCCATCATATTCAAACTGATCAAATGTCTGAAACAAAACGTTATGCGAATTGGTTTAAAACGTTTAAGTGTATGTGTCGTGTGCATACATAAAAATTAAACCGCCTCGTGTAAGTAGTTCAGTATTGGTTATGATTTGTATAATAATTTATATGAAATATAAGTTTTCATACCTTTATTAACGAGCAAACTAAACAAGCTCGCAATCCTCGAAGATCCTTTGGCACGGTTTCCAACGACATATTTATTTTTCTTCTAAAAAACACTTATAGTATTATCCTTGAGGCTCTATTTCGTGCGTTACAATTTCATTTCAATTAGAAAAGTTATTGTTGAGTTTGTATAGCCTTTGATTAATTAAAGGGCAAATTTTTAAAATAAATAGCAAGCCACCACAGCTAGCGCTAAATGACACAGTGACATACATCAGTGTGACAGTGACAGCTAACTTTTTTTGACTCTTCGCGTTTAGTGTTTGCCGAAGAGTTTTTTTTCTTAAATAGTGTTTATGATCGTAGTGCACAGCTTACACTCATGATCCTACAATTCCTTTTGTATTTTAGTAAATAAATAAAAAATATGACTTCTATGGAAAGCAGTACTAATGGCGCTAAGGTATCAACTGGTTCTTATAATGTAGCATTTTTTTTACCATAAAACGGGACATTCTTATTATATCTGTAACATTTTGAATAAAAAGAAGGAGAAAATACAACTTGGATAAGTACAACCTTAAAGCTAAACTCGTGGTATTCAATCAAACGAATTCGAACAGAGCATACCAGCATAGCCTCGTCGCGCACCCGGGGTGACTAAGAGAACTAAAGCGTAGGAGAATGGATAGTATCATTTTTCTTAATCGCTAAGCCTCTCAGATTGAAGTCTGTACGTTTGAATAATTAACAAAAATCGGCCAAGTTCAAGTTGGACCCTTGAGGAACATTGAGGGTACCATGCAAATAGGCTAAAAAACATCAAATTTAAGATTGTACCAACTATTTCTTGAAATCATTTTTTTTTACCAAACTGGCATTTTGATTGTTATTTATTGTTAAAACAGCGACAGACTGGCGGACAGAAAGGCAGACAGCGGAGCTTTGGTATGTAATAGGGTATTGTTGTACCCATCGGGTATGGAACCATAAATAAGTCATGGGCATAAAAAGTATTATTTAATTAATCTTAAAGATGGAATCAATGCTAGATAATAATTAGGAATCAATACTGACACGAATACAAAAAAAAAAACTAGTATTCATCTGGAGAAGCCACCCTTCTACATCGAAATACCTCCGAAATCACTTTCAGAAAATCACACAGCATTCGGTTACCCAGTTCGGGAGCTACGATCCGGGAGACACATAAAGTATACATTGACAACATTGCTTTACGGCTTATTACAACCCTTTTTTTAGATTATACAGACAAGATACAAACGAAGTTAATTGAGTGCCAGGGGAGGCCATTAGGGTTGATGCCTGCGAGACCAGAAGGACTGACCGATTGGGTATTGCGGCTCTTGCACACAAATGGCAAGGAAAGGACATGGAACATGGGAAGGTATTAATCGGTAAAATTGTGACACTTCCTTCCGCTCTACTCAAAGCGGTATGATGAAATCATGATCCTATAAATGATGAAATCTCATCCGGAAAAATGATAAAGTTTAACAACAAAAATATCTATAAATATACCACATTCCTATCCAGTTCCTGTATTTTGGACATCTAACTTATACTCCGGATTCGCGTATCATAAATAAATAACTGCGTAAACTGTTGATTAAAATTTTACTACGCAGTATAGGATTTACACGCAGAAACACGTCTACCGCACAGCTGCTTGCATGACGTCAACAATGAGAGCCCTCTGACCCACTCATTGATCTACAGATTTATCGAATAATAACCCTTGAGCAATAGTTATCAATTCATCACAATAAGAGAAAATGTAATCGTAATAATTTTAATGCCATCGGACGTGTGAAACGTTGGACACTAAGTCCAAGTGTGATTGTTTAGGATTCAACGATACTCGTTTTCATCCGTTTGTGACACAGCGGGGATAGAAACTTTATCAATCGATTCATTAGTATGGATTAAACTACTGTGATGATTTCTTCTCTATTGCCACAGTAGACTTCTGCCTTTTTATTGTTAACCTCGTTATCACCCACCTCCGCGCGGGAGGAAGTGGGATGTGTCGGGCACTGTCGGGCTCTTATTAATTAAACCAGAACCATAATAGTAGTATCTCCTGAACTGCTGTGCAACGTCTACCGTGTTGTGGCCGGTGCGCAGAAAATGCGTTGCAATTTATTTACTATTTGGCACTCTTGGCAGTACCTCTACACAGATGCTTGAACTTAAGTGTCCAAAATGATTAACTTATCATTCGGGGTGAATCGATGATCTCTTAATTTACTCAACATGTAAGTTCATAGACAAAAAAGTTGTAGGGGTATTATAATTTTATTACACGTGGAGAATATAGAATGCTAAAAACTTATTTCCGTTAGAATTCAAGCCATTCTCATGCAAAATACATGATTTCCGATTAAACTGAATTTTAAAATCAGAACAAGACTTAAATATTAAAACTTTGCTCCATTATATTCAGTTAACATCAAAATATTTGTCAATATGTTTTAAAATAAAACAACTTATGCCTTTAATGTAAGTATTTTAAAAGTTAAAATAGATTTTGACTTTTAAATTATGTTTGTACAGTCCCTCGCTAGATTGGAAAACAGTTTTTAATTAATTTCTTTGTTTTTTAAGTAGAATAGGTTTTACTCACTTATAAAATAGTTTTAAAGTAAGATATTATGAGATCGCGGAATTGGGGCCTTGGGTTCCGATTCAGATATTTACAATGGCCGGTGAATTGATGGACTTGGATTAAATTTGAAATTATTCCTATTCTCTTATGCACTTTGCCAATGTAATAATTGGAAGTTAGAGTACTGACCTAGAGTGTATCGTCCCATCCTGAATTTTCAATTATTGTGTAGGAAAAATGATTAAGAGAATACGAAAAGTGTAATTTTAGCCAAATTTCATTCATTCATCGGCCGTTGTAAACAGCAGAATCGGGGCCCAGATATTGTTTATGGTATCGAACATTTTGCTGTCACCGCTGCACCGCTGTCCGCGCAGTTTCATTTTACATAAACAGTTTCAATGAAGTTTGTTAACCATGCAGTTTTATATTATGATTTGATTTGTTTGATTACTACATTTATTTGATACTAGCTGCTGCCCGCGACTTCGTTCCCGTGGGTAGAAGATATAAGTTATACCGTCGATTTTGATATACTCCTTGGCATGCTGCGCTCTTTTAACATATCTCCAACGGCAGTTGATTGGTTTCAGAGTTACCTGTACGGCCGACGGTAACGTATATCCATTGAAGGTATAACCATGGTCATACCTTCATGGTTCATGGTGTGATACCCATGCTGGCGTACCACAGGGCGGTGTTCCCTCTCCGTTGCTGCTTTCTTTATTTATTAATAATATTTCGAAGGATCTTCTTTCATCTTACCACCTTTATGCAGATGATATGCAAATATACTCGCAGGCCACGCTGGACGAATTACCTCAAGGTTTAATTAACTTAAACGCCGATCTTGCACGAATTCCGGATTGGAGTGCAGCCCATGGGCTCATAGTTAAGCCTGAGAAAACGCAAGCCATTGTTGTGGGCAGTTCCAGGCTTACCTCCCGAATTAATTGGTCGCAATTGCCCCAGATTATTTTCCACGGTGCTGTAGTACCAATTAGCCACACAGTTAGGAATCTGGTTATTTACATTGACCGAAATCTCACTTGGGGCCAACAGATTCGAGAGGTAGGTCAAAAATTGTTTCGCTTGGCTGGTTCGCTTAGGAGACTTCGTCACTTTCTACCAACTGCCACTAAAGTTGCACTTGCGGAATCCCTTTTGCTGCCCATCCTCGATTATGCTGATGTCAGCTATCTTGATATAAATGAGGAACAGCTAGATAAACTTGAGCGTCTTCAGAACTTTTGCATTAGGTTCATATTTGGTTTACGCAAATATGATCACGTGTCTGAATTTCGTCTGAAGCTCAAGTGGCTCCCTATTCGCCTTCGCCGGAATGCGCATATTCTTTCATTACTTTATAGTACTCTTTTTAGTCCTTCAACTCCCATTTATCTCAAAGAAAGTTTCCAGTTCCTTAATGACACACATTCACGATGCCTGAGGTCATTGGAAAATTTGCGACTTAAGATGCCACCTCACTCCACAGGATTCTTCGATAGGTCTTTCACTGTGCAAGGTGTGCGCTTGTGGAAAAAACTCCCTGCATCAATCAGAAAGGCTCAGACACTGAGCACCTTTAAAAAACTGGTAAAAGACCATCTCCTTTCTTTAAAGTAGCCATCTTAAACACTGATTATCAGATTATTGTATGTATTCATTTTATTTATTATTTCTATGTTATGTATGTTTATGTATACCTTTACATGTTTTTAACAATAGTGCACCACCTACCTCTGTATATACTGATAATTTTCCTGTCCATCCAAAGGTTGTCTGAAAGATATCGCTTTTAGCGATAAGACCGCCATTGTACCCTAACATTGTATGTATTAAAAATCACTGCTGTAATTCCATGGTGTACAATAAAGAATATTCTAATCTAATCTAAGTTATGATTTATACCTGCCCTGTTTTTTCCCATTTTCCGTTGTACCTATCTTCGCTCCTATTAGTCGCAGCGTGATTTATAGCCTAAAGCCTTCCTCGATGAATGGTCTATTCAACACAAAAAGAATTTTTCAATTTGGCCTAGTAGTTCCTGAGATTAGCGCGTTCAAACAAACAAACACTTCAGCTTTATATATTAGTATAGATGATAAGAATAATATTATTTTCCATTAAAAATGAAATGTGTGTGTGTGTACTAGTGCACAAAGGTAAGAATTGAAACTTCTTTATGACCTTATTTATCGAAAAAAAAAATTAAGTAGGTACCAACTATATCCAACTCGACATAAATTGGTTAAATAAAGTTAAATTAGAGAACGTTTACCAAAAGGCTTTTATTATTCATAGACATGAGTACGAATAATGCAAATTTAATAATATAAAAATAAATATTATCTTATTACTACTGAGTATTAAATATTTTAGCAAAATAAATACATAATCATACCGAAGTATTGGAAAAACAGATTTCATTACTTACTTTTTTTAGAAATAAATAATTAATATAGATATTTACTATATTACTATCGAAACGTTCCAACAAGATCCGCCTTCCAACGCAATAATAATCTGCAAAACCATTGAAAAACTCCTTTCAAAAAATAAAAATGACGGCTCGACTCCGATTGCAAGGAAAAAACTTAAATATACGTAAACACTTAACATCTAAAATCAGCTGTTCAATGAAATCCGGCCATTTTGTATGGATAACTACAACGTTTGAACGTTCGTTTCGTTATCTTTTTTGTCGATCGCGATCGCGACAATAACGAACACCGAAAGTGCTGCTTGTCTACGCATTTGTATGGAACAAACGCGATGACGATTCGTTTCGTTATGATTTCGTTATGAATTATTACATTGCCTACCAACTTGCGATAACGATGACGATTGACCACGTGATTTAACGTGGCTTAAGTCAATCCCATACAGTTGAGTCTTGTCGAACTTCGTTATCGTTTTTAAATTGTTACTTTGTCTAAGCCCCTGGTCCATCCTCACCGCACGTAGTTATATATGACAGCGGTTGCGGTCGCGGTCGCTGCGCCCGCGTCGCCCTGCAGTCTGCGATCGTTTTACAAACGACACGTGAACCTAGCACTAGTTAGAAAACCACTAATAACTACATTCACGAAATTAAATACGATAGATTTATTTTGTGAAACTTTTCAGACTAAGGTGTACCTACACTGTAAAATTATTGAACCGGAAAATAAATTGACATTGAAATACGAATACTGAGTCGAAACAAATATTTTTCTAGGTGCCAGTAAGTACGTAGTATTTGTCATACGACGGAAATACTGGCCCGTTTTTACACTTATTCTGATTTTGTGAAATAGATAAGACACAGGTAAACGGAAAAGCAATATTATATTAGCACTCTTGAATAAAAGAAAAGTTAACAGGACCTTCGAAAATATAAAAAAAAACAGCGATGGTACTCAGTATTTATCAAATAACTTTCCTGATAAGTTTCTTGGAACAATATAGGTCCGACGTCAGCGCGAGACAGTCGCGGTCCAGACGAATCTAAATAACTCATTATGTAAGCGGTAATTATACCGTCCAAAATTGTTGATCTTGTTTTGATAGAGCGTTGAACCCCGCCCTACGGTGTAAACTGCCAAGCCAACTGTTTCTGGGTCGAGAGTGTGATGTGTTTGCCAGACATAAACTTTGAGACATCGTGTCAAGATATTTCATCATAACACATTTGTTTTGTTAGCGAATACTTCAGACAATAGGTAATAGTTAATACGCAATATTGTGATTCAGCTTTAATCATATTGTTACTCTACATAATTACTTAATTACGTACTGTAAGTCACAATACTCACAATTATATAGTTTAATTTTCTATTACAAAATAACGCCTTATGTATTTAACATTACTGGCGTTTTATAGCGTTGAGATTATTTTGAATTGTAATTTGTTGTATCTCCTTTAAAAAAGAAACGACTCTCACATTAAAAAATGTATCCTTGTATCGCCGGGGGTTTAGCAAATATTCAAATCGCATGGACAAAGACACTCGGACCCAATTCATGCATTCGTGGATCACACAAATGGATTGAACCCGCAACACGTATTGCTCTGTGGATTTGGCGTCGTGACAGTTAAGGTCGCTCGGCTATTCATGCAGTTATATTAAATACAAAATTTTACACACATAACACTTAAATTTCTTCAGTAGATAATCATAGGTAGATATATTATGGTACTTTTATCAATTTGCGACTACATTTCGTTTGTTTTTTAGGCACTTAAAATAGAACCGCCCAGTGCGAGTCGGACTCTCGACTAACCGGTTAGGTGACAAATAAATTTGAGGCCTTTGAGGGTGTACGCACAAACTTATTCGTAACCGAACAAATTTATGACCGTAACAACGTTGCTTAATCTGGATCGTTATTTTTAGAGTTTCTTGTAGCGGCAACGAAAATGCATAATTCGTCAAAATTTAAACTGTCTAACTATAACTGTTTATGAGCTTGGTCACAGGCTGGTGTCGGATAGTCAGACAGAAAACAGACCCTTAGTAATAGAGTTCTGTTTTGCCCTTGGGCTCCCCTAAAACCCTAAAATGATGAAAGATCATTTTGTGTGTTTAAAATACCAACGTATACCTATTAAATAAATCAACGACTGATATATTCCAGTGGCATAGTCGATATGGTTTTTTTTTATTGTTTAACTATTGTTATTAGTCGCGTTTTACTTTTAAACTGAGTTTTTAGTCAATAAAGACTTTTTTTAAATAGATACCTAATCAATAAGCCTATAAGTATACGCAACACAAGCCAAATAGGTTTAAAAGCCAACGTCCTTTAGTAAGAAAGCTATTACTGTATTGTGTGGACATTTATGGCCATTACTCATGGCTTACACTTTCAGTATGCATTTGTTGCTGGGCGCCAAATCTCAAAACGCTCGTCAGTGGCTTATTCTGCACATACAATAAGTATCTTAAAGCCAATTTATATATATATATATATAGCAGTAAAAAATCTAAACAGCCTGTCAGCTAGATGAAGAGGAAGACATGTTGCGCCGACACCAAATAAAATAATTGGGATAAAGGCAGGGGAACGATGAGTTTGTAAGCTAGATAAAAAAATCTGGGGCTGTCAGTTTCTTTTGCCGTTGGCTCGGAGCAGGATAATTCGTAAAGATTTTGAGCTTAGGATACGATGCTGGCTTATTTAATCCAAGACCACTTACCAAAACTTGGCAATTGAAAGTTGAATGTGGTATTTTAAGAATTTTGTTAGTGCCGCAAACATAACGAACACGTAGACTAATGTTAGTAACCTTTTAAGAGATTACCTTATGTAGTATACTTATACACCTAACCTCATACTGTAAGATTTTACTCGAAATTTTCAGACTTTCAAGGGTTTTTTTTATTATTTCGAATTCTTGAATAACAAACAGTTGCAGTTTTATTATTATTTCCTCATACTTCTTACAACCATAGAAATCTAAATAATTATGATTTCTATGCCTACAACAAATCCTCATAAATATGATGTAAGTATGAAATTTCATGGGACGATGCGCATGAATTGGAGGTGGAGCCAGGTGTACCTATATATATATATATATATAAGTAGTGGTGACTCAGTGTGTCCGATCACAGACGGTCACACAGACAGACATACATAACTCACCTGCTTTACTATCTTATTGTTGTTTGTGAAATCCAGACATTACGCGTCGTGGCGTACAACTCGTAATGTTTGTTTTTTTGTTGAGTCGTAAGTTTGTAACTCTTGGATTTGTTTGGGTGCATTTTCGGAAAGACTGTGGCGCAGATTAGCTCCGACGCCTGGCAATATAATCCAATTACAACCGTGTTCTCTGTGAGACAGCATTCTCATTGCGACCGAGATCCACATGTTGCGAATCCAACGTTCGCTTATCATTGAAGCAGCTAGAAACCATTTCGTTTTAACTCAGACATGTAATAGTCTTCTTTAAAAAGCTCTTTAGCTATTACAAATTTGAACTCCTTAACCTATAGCTGTAGTCACGGCGAGACACGATGGCACCGTGCTCATACGCACGTGCAGATAGTATTCGCTCGATAGGTTGCCAGAGCGCAAATATCAGGAACGTGATATCAGTCATAACTTTAATTATTTCCTTTAAGTATGCCACTTGTAGACTAATCATGATTAACACGCGTCTTTAGAAAACGGTTAAAGGATGTCGTCGCATCTTTAATCTCGTAAATATGTATAGCAATCTCCCTTCTCTCTCTATTTATAGTTATAGTCTCAGCCGGCGTCAGTTAGGTGTGCACTCCATTGCACCCGATTACATCATGGGGACCGGAGTGCATTAGCTATTCTTGGAATAGACTATTCACGGGGCATTGGATTTTCATGGTCATGGCTCTAAACACCTATAGTGCCTTACCACGTTTTGTGAACATTTCAAGTCATTTTTCGATTAAATGAGTTAGGAATCAGTCATCATTAAATCTATTCCGTTTTATTTTGTATTTCGACATCGACAATTAAGTATTTTAAAATCGGTGCCTAAAATTAGTCGTTATTTTTATATATCTAAACCGGCAGCTGCCGAATAATGCCCCACATGAAAATTAAATCGAGATAAAATTATCCTACTTACGTCTTAATCCACGTAATAAACTAAGTGTCTGAGTACCAAATTTTGTCTATATCCTGTCCATGGTTTTTGGAAAGCCTTTGTATAAGGGTTCCGTGTGGAAAGGTGAAAGTGGAACCCCATAATTTCTCTGAATTTAAAAAGACTGGTGTGGACTTGGACGCGTAACATGCAACCACCCTAAAACCTTGCGTCAGCCACGAACCATGTAGTTGGGCCCTTTACAACGTCGAGATAACACCTCAATCCATCCTGTGTGTGTTTACCAATTCCACAAGTGATCAAACTAGTGGTAAACACTTAACATATAGGTTATATATACATAAGGAACATGCAATTTACCTAACTGGAAACTGATTTAAAGTCTAATCAAACCTAAATGTTTTTATTTCTAGAAGGCGTTAATTTTGCGCTAGTTGTTGAAAAAATCGTTAAATAAGTTTCTACTCTTTTAAATTAATACGAGCAGTACGAGGCGGAACACTCACGGTCAAGGCAATGAATACCAATTATTTTCTCGGCAAAAGCTTCAGAGAATGTCAATAGTTTCAAATTTAATCCAATGGCCATTGTAAATAGCAGAATCACTGCCCAGCTATTACTGAACTATCCTTTACGGAAGCCCTTGGAATTCTTCTCCCTTCACTTTAACTGTTAACAGGGCCACATGTTTATGTTTACCAAAAAGGGCCTCGTTGTAAAGTTCCATGAAGTCATAAGGTCACAAAAAGTTCCGCAACGAAAACTTTAACAATAGTGAATCATGGTTTGATAAAGCATGGCGTGATCCGAATCTCTTATCACGTCGAGTTCATAGAAGTCTTCTATTTAATTTGTCGTATGACGCAGTAGCAGGCACTATTTTATGTCCATGGCTTATTTCATCATAAATTGGGGTTATTTTGCTTGATAATTGTACTTGTAAAATGTTTCTGTTCAATTACAATTTAACTTTGCTGGATGTGGTTGGAAAACGTTGATAGAAAGCGCTCGTCACGTGATTAACCCTAGAAAGATAATCATATTGTGACGTACGTTAAAGATAATCATGCGTAAAATTGACGCATGTGTTTTATCGGTCTGTATATCGAGGTTTATTTATTAATTTGAATAGATATTAAGTTTTATTATATTTACACTTACATACTAATAATAAATTCAACAAACTATTTATTTATGTTTATTTATTTATTAAAAAAAAAACAAAAACTCAAAATTTCTTCTATAAAGTAACAAAACTTTTAAACATTCTCTCTTTTACAAAAATAAACTTATTTTGTACTTTAAAAACAGTCATGTTGTATTATAAAATAAGTAATTAGCTTAACTTATACATAATAGAAACAAATTATACTTATTAGTCAGTCAGAAACAACTTTGGCACATATCAATATTATGCTCTCGACAAATAACTTTTTTGCATTTTTTGCACGATGCATTTGCCTTTCGCCTTATTTTAGAGGGGCAGTAAGTACAGTAAGTACGTTTTTTCGTTACTGGCTCTTCAGTACTGTCATCTGATGTACCAGGCACTTCATTTGGCAAAATATTAGAGATATTATCGCGCAAATATCTCTTCAAAGTAGGAGCTTCTAAACGCTTACGCATAAACGATGACGTCAGGCTCATGTAAAGGTTTCTCATAAATTTTTTGCGACTTTGAACCTTTTCTCCCTTGCTACTGACATTATGGCTGTATATAATAAAAGAATTTATGCAGGCAATGTTTATCATTCCGTACAATAATGCCATAGGCCACCTATTCGTCTTCCTACTGCAGGTCATCACAGAACACATTTGGTCTAGCGTGTCCACTCCGCCTTTAGTTTGATTATAATACATAACCATTTGCGGTTTACCGGTACTTTCGTTGATAGAAGCATCCTCATCACAAGATGATAATAAGTATACCATCTTAGCTGGCTTCGGTTTATATGAGACGAGAGTAAGGGGTCCGTCAAAACAAAACATCGATGTTCCCACTGGCCTGGAGCGACTGTTTTTCAGTACTTCCGGTATCTCGCGTTTGTTTGATCGCACGGTTCCCACAATGGTTAACTTATACGGTTCTTGTAGTAAGTTTTTTGCCAAAGGGATTGAGGTGAACCAATTGTCACACGTAATATTACGACAACTACCGTGCACAGGCTTTGATAACTCCTTCACGTAGTATTCACCGAGTGGTACTCCGTTGGTCTGTGTTCCTCTTCCCAAATAAGGCATTCCATTTATCATATACTTTGTACCACTGTCACACATCATGAGGATTTTTATTCCATACTTACTTGGCTTGTTTGGGATATACATCCTAAACGGACACCGTCCTCTAAAACCAAGTAACTGTTCATCTATGGTCAAATGAGCCCCTGGAGTGTAATTTTGTATGCACTGATGGATAAAGAGATCCCATATTTTTCTAACAGGAGTAAATACATCGTTTTCTCGAAGTGTGGGCCGTATACTTTTGTCATCCATTCTAAGACATCGTATCAAAAAATCAAAACGATCACGACTCATTACAGAGACGTACACCATTGACAAAGATCGATCAAAGAGGTCATCTGTGGACATGTGGTTATCTTTTCTCACTGCTGTCATTACCAGAATACCAAAGAAAGCATAGATTTCATCTTCATTCGTGTCACGAAATGTAGCACCTGTCATAGATTCCCGACGTTTCAATGATATCTCAGCATTTGTCCATTTTACAATTTCCGAAATTATCTCATCAGTAAAAAATAGTTTGAAGCATAAAAGTGGGTCATATATATTGCGGCACATACGCGTCGGACCTCTTTGAGATCTGACAATGTTCAGTGCAGAGACTCGGCTACGCCTCGTGGACTTTGAAGTTGACCAACAATGTTTATTCTTACCTCTAATAGTCCTCTGTGGCAAGGTCAAGATTTTGTTAGAAGCCAATGAAGAACCTGGTTGTTCAATAACATTTTGTTCGTCTAATATTTCACTACCGCTTGACGTTGGCTGCACTTCATGTACCTCATCTATAAACGCTTCTTCTGTATCGCTCTGGACGTCATCTTCACTTACGTGATCTGATATTTCACTGTCAGAATCCTCACCAACAAGCTCGTCATCGCTTTGCAGAAGAGCAGAGAGGATATGCTCATCGTCTAAAGAACTACCCATTTTATTATATATTAGTCACGATATCTATAACAAGAAAATATATATATAATAAGTTATCACGTAAGTAGAACATGAAATAACAATATAATTATCGTATGAGTTAAATCTTAAAAGTCACGTAAAAGATAATCATGCGTCATTTTGACTCACGCGGTCGTTATAGTTCAAAATCAGTGACACTTACCGCATTGACAAGCACGCCTCACGGGAGCTCCAAGCGGCGACTGAGATGTCCTAAACGCACAGCGACGGATTCGCGCTATTTAGAAAGAGAGAGCAATATTTCAAGAATGCATGCGTCAATTTTACGCAGACTATCTTTCTAGGGTTAATCGAAATTTAATGTAATTTCCATGCATTTTCTACTGTCATTAAAAAAACAATAGAAGAAATATCACTTGGCCTAGAGCTAATGCACGTTATGTTAAAACACGTTAGATTTATACGAAAAAAATGTCTGAAAAGTTGTTGGTTATGTTTTCGCGGCCGTTATTTCCTAATTCTGATTGGTTCTCAGAGCTTTATCACCTCACATCCCTGACCAATAAAATAGATTGGAAAAATACAACCTACGCAAATTCTGTGTAGATTAAATAACTAGTTGCTTAAATGTAAATACGGAGTTCGTAAACATCGCGCAGGAGGTAGCACATTATTTTGAAAAACAAGGGTGCGGTGAACTAAGACAGTTAGAAGCCTTATATAATTAATGAATGAGATCGGATTTATGGCCTTTTTTATTAAGTTTTATTTTATAGGCGCATCGTTGAAGCAACGAAAATTTTCTCGATTGTAAGTCATATTTGAAAATAACTAGTATTTCAAGCTGTAGATATATGCTATGAATGTTAAAAAAGGTAGAAGCCTGGCACCGCATAATTGCCCTTTTATTTCATTTTTGTTTGATAAAATTCCTTGTAAATCAGTCGGGTTAGATTAAGATGATAAGTTCTCGTTCCCGCTTTGCCCTGACTAATGGGAACGGGGATGCATTCCGGTGGTCCGGCATACCCCTTCGCCTTCCCCACAGCGAAGGAAGACCATGAGGATTTCCAAGTGATTGAGCGATTTCCCACTGATTTTTTATGTACATATTAATTCAGACCGAATTGTGTATTAAATACCTAAGGGAATCGAATAATTCGAAGTAGCGTCGCGGAAAGGACTCTACTGTTTTTTGAGTTCGTGTGTAGCTTGGTGTCATCGCTGTTTAACGACCATTGTTATTTTTCTTAATAAATTTATGACAAAAGCGCATTTCAGTAAGCCTTTAAAAATCCTTGAATTAATCCTCGTGATAACAAATTGTTGCTTTATTAGTAATTTATAATTCAATTTAGGGTTTAATTAAAAAAAAAACAAAGTAAAATGAAACTATATACTAAATACCCTCTAGATACTAAAATACGGCGCCCTACAACATTGATAGATGTTAGTTCATAGCTTGTAAGCCAATCGTACGTGATGAATGTCATCAAAATCTTAATGAAGTTCATAATACGTTATCTCTAGTCCTCTACTCAACAGTTTGAACTTAACCGCGCATCACTGCAATAACAAAACAATATTTATTAGGTGCCGGCGCGGCGTGCGAGTCGTTGGCTTATCGCTATCGCTACTACAATAGGCTCGTCCGTTCATGGCAGTTAAACCACAAACAATAATAAAGATAAATATCCTCGTATCGTAGTAGTAGTGGTGATTTCGTGAGGGAAATCTGTAGCGGCGGCGGTGGTGCGACGGGGGCCTCTTACAGAGCCAGCGTACGTACTTATAACGCGGCACCCACCCGCAGTCGCCACTCCGGTACGCTCAGTCACCGCGCGCGCCAAACAAACTATTTTTTTTTTTGCCAATTACGCTTTGGTTAACCGTCCGCGAGACACGAAGTGACCATGAAGCGAGGGCTGCTGGTATTGCTTGCGATGTGCTCCCTAGCCTGGCGCCATGGTGCCTAGGGAAAGGGTGAGTGGCTTTTTAGTATCGGCAATGCGATATAATGTCTTGTCATTCAAATATATAAATACAAGTTAAAAAAATTGTTGCCAAAAAAAATATTATTATTAAATTAATTTAGATAGAAGGAAATATACTTTACAGGTGTTAAAATAACTAAGCTTTCTGTTGTAAATCTGCATAGCTTCGAATCCACACATCATTTTTAATACATTTTTTTTTTTACATTTTCTGTGAACAGTTTTTATTTTTTTTCTAATTTTAAGAGTGGGGTAAGCTATTACAGGATTAGGGGTGGTTAATTTGATACCGGAGTGAAGTTTCAAATATAAGTAACAGATACTGTACAGTAATGAACACTATAACAAGACCGGTATTTGTAACTGGTTTAAATTTAACATTGCTTTTTAGGCAGATAAATAATCCCTTTAATATAATTTTAAGAAAGGGTTACTTATTTAACATACAAATATAAATATAATAGGTGAACACCTATTATATTTTTATTACATTTCAACTACATTTCAATTAACCACAAAACACAACGTTGTTATTAAGTACATTAATCTTATAGGTATACACCCACATAATAACAAAATCATATTCTGATTTTAATGGATATCACAAGAGAATAAAGAAGTGTGTTGGTTAAACATTGTTTACCGCTTTTATTAATGAGTTGTATAAAAACGTGTTTGGCGTAAAAGTATGGAAAAGGCAATATTCGATGGATCTTTTTTTTATAATTAACAGACCTTTCCTTCCAAGGTTTACCTACCTTAAAGAGTTGTTTTCGTCGATTTTGAGAATCATTTACTCTTTGGCGCTGATTCGCATGTTTATTTCGGTACAAATTCAAGTAATATAGCTAGAAATTCTACGACGTTAGAGAAAAGGACGGCATTTGTTTTTTTTTATGACTCATTTAATTACCGTCTCTGATTTGACGTCATCCTAATTTTAATGAAACTTAATATGTCATTACATTATTGCAGTACATAAGCAGGCAAACAAGCAAAGTATTTACATAATCAAGTATCATTTACTGCGTAGTTTAGTAATTTAATTCAATGATTAATAATCTTGATTATTGAGACTATGTTTAAATTTATTTACGTGATTTTTTTGATGAAATGAAAATTATCCTATTGTTTATAACGGATGTTGTAGTATCTACATAGTAATTGTGATTTAAGACTTACGTCTTACGTATTCTGCATATTGATAATGAAATCTTGTTTGTACTGCCGTCTGTTCGGTTCATTGAATATGACGATAAAGATGAAGATCAATACGAGACGAGGTAGATAGGTACCTATTCCGACTATGTAACTAAATAATACTACTAGATATTAACTGAATACTAGTGACAGTTTAAATGAAACAATTAAATTACGTGATGCACTGTTATGTCTAAAAAATTAAAAAAGCAGAATGTATTATAGACAAAATACTAATGCTGAAAATGAAAATAAATTTCTTGCGTCAAAGTTTATCAAAGATAAATTGCTGAAGCTTCTGCATTTCCAGAACCACTATTAAAGTGGTTCGCATTGTAGGAAATTAAAAATTGGATATTGATGGTCTAATAAGCTTTATTCGTACTTTTTACTAAGAAAAAAAAGGATGCTCTAAATTTTGATGTTATGGTCTGTTCGATCGATGTTTGTGAATATCTAATAATTGTTTTAAAAAGCACTGACTGGTTCTGCAAATTCAGCAAATGCAATACATGCTATGCCACCAATTACTGAAAAAGTTTAACCGAGAAAAATATCGACAGAAAGTATACGTATTTATTTCATTCTTTTCCAAATAAAAGATTTAAGAATGAGCCGTACTTCGAATTGGAAACGGAGTATATAACGAAGCCGTTACACTTTTTTAAAGACCGTCATATAAGCAACTAAATGTCTTTAGCTGAAATCGTTCAGCATTAACTCAAGTAAATGGGCAAAGTACTTACGTTTTACAAAGTTTTACTGTCGAGACAAGCATTTTACGTGGTTATTGACTGAATGTTAACAGCTAAGGAAATACGCGCCATGAACAAGTAACTTGTGTGTTTGGGTGTCGTAAACCAGGTTTTTCTATTTACGGACTGAGTACGTTTCCGAATCCCAAATGGCTGGCGGCGCGGCCGCGGCGTGGCGCGGCCTGGGCCCCGATTCTGCTATTCACAATGGCCGATGCTTGAATGGCAATCGGATTAAATTTGTAATTATTATTATTCTCTTTAGTATTTTGCCAAATGCAATCATTTGAAGTTAATTATATTGACCTTGAGTGTACCATCCATACTAAATTGTGTAGGAAAAATGTATAAGAGAATACGAAAAAAGTAATTTTAAGCCAATTTTCAATTATTCATCGGTCATTGTAAATAGCAGAATTGGGGCCCTGATCATTCAAAACAGCGGTGATCTTCACAAGTCGACACAGACAATCTCTTTTTCATGGAAAATATTTTCTCGTAAACACTGTGAGTTGTGACTCACGCAGTACTCTTGTGACTTTGAAAGCCCTTGTAAAAATAAACTTTGTTGTTTGGGTGGCTTTAACCCGTTAATAAACAACGTATTTTAAACTCTACAGTCATAATTTAAATGTCACGTCTTTGCTTGGAAATAAATGTTTTTTCAAGATATATCTATTAATAATATAAACCGGTTAATAGCGTACCAGTACAATAAAGAAAAAACAAATTTTGTACAAAAATTTACCATCACACTTTGGATACGCAAACTACAAAGAAAAATGTTTCCCCTCCCAACCAAAACTGTTTTCAGTAACTCTAAATTTGTATTGGGAAACCAATTTTAGTCAAGATTATTGTGTTCTCGAAGATTTTTTAGTCCCATTTAAAGAAAAGTCTAAACCGTCCATATAATCCGAGTCAGTATCTATTAGTTGTAGTTTCGCTATATCGATTAACAATAACAATTTCTCTAGACAAGTGGGTAAAACCAATCAAGTTATTAATATAACTATCCCCGACGAAGCTAAAACAGTGCTAACCTATGGCTATATTTCAAAAGTTGGCGGTAGTTCTGTTATTACGCAATTATAGACGTTTATAATTACTCTGTTGACATCAGATATAGACCACGCTACGACGTAAATCTAGATTACACATGTCTAATGCTTTTCTCTACTGCTTAATTAGCTCAAGTGTTACAAATAATAAGATCTTAGAGAATCTTTTATGGTTAAATAATATAAATTAATATTAGTTATTTATTTTTTATAGTTTACGTTGCTATTAATTTAATATTTTAGGTAATATTATGAATTATTTTGGGCCCAATTTATTTTTATATTATTATTTATAATGGCCGATGAATGAATGGTCAATTTCCATTGCAATAATTGGAAATTCAGACAGGAGCGGAACACTCACGGTCAATACAATGAATTTACAATTATTGTGTTGGCAAAATGGTTACGAGAAGTATTATACGAACAGTGTCAAATTAAATACAATTTCCATTCATTACGCTATTTACATAGCAGAATTGGAGCCCTGGAGCTCACTTGGTTTCCGATGTCAGATTTTTCTTTTCTTTAAGATGTAATATTATCGATGTTGACCTCAAATAAACTTACTCCTTATACTAAGTCGGATATATTTTCCTGGTAAGAGATAATTATTATCGAAATCGGCTTTCATTTAAAGGTTTGCAAACCACACAGATTCTAATAAATACTTACAAGTAAGACTAGCTGTTGTTGTTAGTTTTAAGAGTGCATGCCACTTCTCTCGTTTTTGTAACATATCCCATCACTGCGCATTTAGGAGCATATCCTATTAATCATCGCGGGGTATACACATTTCGTATAAGCTAAGCTATATGCTCCAATAAATAGTTTACCTACGGACTATACTGTGCTGTAGTTCCTGAGAATAACGAGCAAACTAAACTAATCAGTTTTAAGTATTGATTTAACAAATCGAAAAATAAGGAAGGTTCGAATACCTACAGGTCGCACCGGTTCCGTACAAATTTTGCTGAAATATTTTCTTTCATACTTTTGATGACTGAGAAGACAGATTTGTTTGTCCTGGGCATTCAAAGGTATTCAATAGTTTAGTACCTAGTAGAAAGTGACTACTTTGCAGTCGCAAAGTAATTTTTGTTTGGAGTCTAATAAATATTTTCCGCAATTCCGCTATTTAGGTACAATGAAGGGAAATTGATGTAAATTTTGACAATATTCTTATTCTCCTAAAAAATTTGCTAACACAAGAATTCGAAATACAGTAAAGGGCGGAACACTCACTGTACAATGAATTTCTTTTACTTTATTTAAATATGAATAAGTAGTGTAATTTTTATCCAATCTTGTCCAATCCATTCGTTCATCGGCAATTGCACCTACCTAAATATCGGAATTGGGACTCTGAAAATGATGGAAAAAATCCGATAACGACAACTTGTTTTTACGGAAAGCTTTGATGTACATTCATTTTATCAGAGATTTAAGTTTTTAGTTAATTAGGTTATTTGGTCAATATATTCAGGGGTTTCCTTAGTAAGACGCAATACTTGGTGTCATTGTCAATAAGGAAAACGATAACACATTCAATCATAAATACTCATTAATAAATACAAACAGACTGTGAGACTTCTATGAAATTATTTGATTGAAATCAGAGTGCTACAAGGCGACATTGTCGGATTTCTTTTGAAATAGATTTACTAATTATTTTCTTTGAGATTTATTTCGGCCTTTCATTCCGTTTAAAATTCTCGTCTCGCGAATTTTTTATAGAAAGATAACAAAAAATACTTTGCACCATTTTTTTTTAATTTAGTGCAATATTATTGTGTCTTTTTCGTTAATTGTCATTTTCGTGCCCCTAGAATTTTACGTCGAACGCTAGTGTCCACCCACTTGCTCTATACCCAAGAGAGAGATAATGTAATTTTTAATCAATCACAGGTTTATATAAATAAAAAAATAAAAGTCAAATACTCTACTACATAAAAAAATAATACTCAACAATAAAAACAGTTACGCAATTCCAAGATTGCCATTCGAATCTAGAGCATTAGTGCTTAACAGTGTAAACAATGTTTAGTATGTCAACGACCCGCATGCCGCGTACAGCCGAATGTTGTTTCCTGTTTGCGTGGCCCACGTGACATCTTCATCGTATTAGTCATTCACCAAGCATTCGCTTCATTCATGGTTTGTGGTGAGCGCCACAGGACGCCCGACGGACGTCGGATACGCTCAAGGGCGCTCCGCGTACATATCGTACGACGTGACGCACTATGACACGACAGTTTCTGATATCAAGTACGTACTTCCAGTTGTGAATTGGGGCGTATATCGTATACGAACATGTCATATTTGTGACCGAGATAATTTAATCTGTAGGTACTTATTTAAATAGTAAGGAGGTAACGGAGGTACGTTTTGGTTCTTCAAATATTGAAAACTAGAGATTTGGGTTTAAACTTTGGGGCGGAAAAGGCTTTAACGTTTTCTATCCAATACGCTCCTAACATTATCTGTATATACAGTGAATTTTATTTGAAGTTAAAGCATATAAAAATGATGCAAATAAGATATAGCTTACATGTTTGCAATCAAAACCCTATGATGGGCACATTAAGCATTTGTTTCAATTCATAAACACTTTACGTTTGACGCACGTAGGTATTCGATAACTTAGTTGCCCTTTGAGACAATGTTATCAATTACTTGGCAAGATAAAAAATACTACGGTCCGTAAGAGAATTACTTTTTCTTGGTTTACTATCGTTTATATTTATGGCACGCATCAATCAAACTAGTATAATCTCGCAGAGGGCAGTCAATCAAGTTATTTATCATTTAGTTATTAACATTTCTTTTTAATTCCGACACATCGTTGTCTACGTACCCGTCAGGGCGGTCATACGGTTTGCGAGTAATGAATATGGAGAAGATATTTTTTTTTGTAACCACAAAAAGGTCGTATGAATTAAATTAAACATTTAGGAAATAAATTAAAATGAAGCCTTTGACCCAGACAAAAAAGTCCTAGTGCAATGCAATGGACTCCCCCGTCTCCTTCTTGCTTCAACCTACGTACGGCACGTATGGCGTATAAGGCTAATGTCTACTATTCCTTACTAATTTGTCTGTCAAACATTATTTGATACTTGACTATATTTACGGATAATTGATGGTTGAAGTCGCCTCCCCAAACGCAGGCTCGATCTCAATTTGTATAGTTTCAAAAACTGAGTGGTTTAAAAAAATACAACTGTAAGAAATGCATATACCTAAATTCAAATATGGTTTGATGCAACGTCGTGTGTTTATTTTCGCAGAGGGCTGTACCCACTGAAACAGATGCGGCGCCTGTAAAAGCAACTGATGGCGAGAAATATTGCGCCTCGCACACACCGTGCGCCTGGACGGTGTACCAGAAAGTGATCAAAGTGCCCGAGATGACCATCGTCAATACTTAGTGAGTATAATGCAATAGCCAACATAATTGAAGATTGGATGACTCATTAACTTACCAAAGTGAAATCCAATTGTAATTGTATGAATGTTGATCTGAAATATTATCATAGGTCTGAATAATTGAGTCTAAGCGTAACTACGTGTTAGCCGTAAAATAGCGTCTCACGTTTATGACTGTAATGCTACCTATCTTTAATTGATGACGTTATACCCACGACTGTGTACTGCGTTATTAACAATTACCGATAAATTAATGCAAATTTAATAAGAATTACACTATTCCTTTTCTCCTAAGCATTTTGCCTACACAATTATTGTCACGATGTGGAATACTATCGGTCAATGCAACGAATTTCCAATTATTGTGTTGTAATCCAATTGCCATTCATTCATCGGCCATTGTAAATAGGGCAATTGGGAACAATTCGTTATCGAATTTTCGTCAAGTTCCTTTACATTAAGTTGGAGACTGGATTTTTTTTTCATGGTGATGACGCTTTCTCTACGTTTACGTCGAGTTTGTATAGTCAGGCATTTAAGAGACCGAACGCCTGGCCTGATTTAGATGATTACCAATTATTAACAAATAATTTTATATCCACAGTTGCGTTTGCGAGAGAACTTGGAATGCCAA
>NW_020800410.1:0-20748 GCF_003590095.1 Trichoplusia ni | reverse complement strand
ATAAAACCTAAATAAAAGGGTTCCGTATTTAGCCTTTGTGTACGAAACCCTAAAATAAATGTATATTTGAACCGTGTTACGTTACGTTCTATCCCGATATTCTTAGTCGACAGAGGTTGCGAGCTAGTTGCATCGTTTAATGGTAGCAATTACACTGTCTGCAGTTGTTTCACACATTTTATTAACAAAGCTTGCAAAAATTAACTTTGGTTAGAATTAAGTTTATTTTTAACTTTGACTGAATAAACAGCTCTTGTGTTATCATCACCATTTGTGTTAACGTTGAATAGTTAAATTATTTAAGGTTTTTTTAGCTTGTAAAAGCGAGAATTTGAGTTTATTTTTTGTATGTATGACACCAGAAGTATTTTTAGTATGTATTTTCTTTCTTTCTTGTTGCTCGGAGGAGCTCGTGGCTAAGCTATAACTGCGCAAGTGAATCTATCACAGGTTAAGCTACGCTTGACGCGGTTGGTCCGTAGATGGGTCGGAAGGCACGTCAAATTTTGAGTCCCGGCTGTTATTCCTACAACTTGACAGTCGTTACCACTACTACGCCGCTACCAGTCAGGAGGTGGAAAGTCTGACAACCACTCTAACCAAGCGGTATCGTGTTGCCCAGGTGACTGGGTTGAGGAGGTCAGATAGGCAGTCGCTCCTTATAAAACATTGGTACTTAGCTGAATCCGGTTAGACTGGAAGCCAACCCCAACTTAGTTGGGAAAAGGCTAGGTTCTTTCTTTCTTATTTCGTCTTTCTTTCTTCTTTACAAGATCCCTTAGTACTTTTAATATTGAATGCAATAACCCTACTTGAAATACGGTTACTGGTCAAAAGTCCGTTTTACATAAACAAACAATAACCAATACATTTAATTACATGGACTGCGTATTAGTCTAAGTGGGACTAATTAGCTCTAAGTAATTTAGATTAACTAATACAAATAGAGTGTATTGGGTTACACGTGTATTGGTCCTTAGAACATAATGCTTAAACTTGGCTATTTATTTGTTGTACCTGAAAATAACTTGAATGTTCTTTGGCTTTATTGTTTGACGACCTCCGTGGTCGAGTGGCGTACGCACCGGTTTCAAAGTGTCGCTATCTCTGAGGTCCCGGGTTCGATCCCCGGTCGGGTCAATGTAAAAATTCACATTTCTACATTGTCTCGGGTCTGGGTGTTTGTGGTACCTTCGTTGTATTTGAATTCCAACTTACTTTGGGTTCAGAACAATGTATGTGATGTTGTCCGCATTTATTTATTTATTATTATTATTTAATTATCCTCACGCACAAACAGCACGCTCTGTCTGTCAGACCTTCCGTTTGTCTTAATTACTGAAGCAACACAGTTTCTCTGTCAGTCCATCCATGTGATACCAGGCTGTATCTTATGAATAGTGATAGACAGTGAAACCAATTGCCGCTAAAGTCAGGAATTTAGTTTGTTTGTTTTTCTTTGTCCTATTTGTACCGTAATTTTAGTGTCCTAAATCTGACGTGCATTTGATTTTATAGTGTACTAATTCAAACTAAAAACCATTTATTGCAAGTACTAGAGTAGTAATAGACATCATCTTGTATCGGCAACCGTTCACTACTTCCTAACACTTATCTAGTGACAGCCTAACCTCCACAACACAGTAGAAATACATAGCATTAACAAAGAGAGGCTTATGCCCAGATATGAGACAGCAAAGTCACTGAAATACATAAATAGACCGGTACCTTGATTCACCCACGCTAATACTTAAATACCTAAAACAAACTTGCAGAGTAAACAATAATAATTAAGCGTTCTATTTATAATGTACAGAGAATATTGTTCATCAATCAAGGTAGAGGACAATAGCAATAATCAGATAATTAATTATGATATCTTAAAGATTTCCCTTCATGCTCTAAATTTATTATACCTACTTTTCTAATCTTAAAATATATATAAATCTCGTGTCACAATGTTTGTCCTCAATGGACTCTTAAACCACTTAACCGATTATAATAAAATTCGCACACCATGTGCAGTTCGATCCAACTTGAGAGATACGATAGTTTAAATCTCAAGTTATATTCGCAATTTCTTCTAACCACGCGGAGGAAATTGCGGGCAACAGCTACTTAAATTAGTAATGCTCTATAATTTAAATTCCCACAATAACTGACTGCACGGCAAGACGAGTGGTTGAGGTCACCACGCAAACCCACTGAGCGCGACGTGTCCGTATAAGACAAGCATTTGTGTGATCCACGAATGCTTGTTGTGAGTCTGGGTTTCTTTGTGCACGTGAATTGAATCCGTGTGAGGTACAACAAAAGGATTAAATTCCTTTCTGCGTTATATTGGTATTGAATGATACCGTTCTACTACCAAAATATTTTTGAAAGGGATTTTCATTGGACTATCCATGCAGACAGATAATATGAAGCTTAATATAATATCTGATCCAATTTAAAGCTAAACGCATTCAATTGTTCCAATTGTTCTGGTATCTGGTTGTCCGGACCTACTACCTCATCATAAAGCAAGTTTGTTTCCGTTGTGTGAGAGAGAAGCCAATGCTCTCCACATAGCGCTGTCTGGTTTCCAGAAATGCAATTTTATTATTTGAAGATATAGTGGTAGAGCATTGGAGCGCTTCCAATAACTCCAATTTGTTAAAGAAACTGTTTTATTACTGCTGTATAAATTGATTTATAAACCTTTAGTGGTTGATATTTATTGAATCTCTGCAGTATAGAAGTTCAAATATTGTCATCGTTTTGGTGTTTGCTAGCTTGTACTTCAATATAGGTATTGCCGATTTGACGTGACTGTATGGATAGCCGAGTGGTTGCCACTTGACAGCGCGACGTGTCGCGGGTTTGAACCCCACTTAGGACAAGTGATCCACGAATGCTTTTATTAAGCCTGGGTGTCTTGGTGCATGTGATTTCAATAACCCCCGCGACCAAAGGATGAAATTCGTTAATGCAGGAGTCATTTAAAAAAAAAACTTCCCCACGACAGCCAAAAGACAAACTGGTCACCATTCACATAAAATAAACGTTCTACTGGTTCCTCAAACTCGATTTTGCCTTATTATTATATTATCAGTAGTTAAGTTTCCTTTTCAATCTTTATTTACAGAACCCTAAAAAATAAGAGTTCTAAAAGAAGTTGTTGTAATCAAACAGTATTTATGTTTTATTTAGTGCCCATCACTTTTGAAAATCTAGAAAGCACTAGGGTGAAAATGTCTTCAAATTAGAATATGAAATCAAATTACGCTTTGAGGAATCTGAAAGATCATCGCTCTGCAGCAAAGCAGCCTTTGCTCTACAATGAAACAATTTCTAGAAAGATAGAGAAAACAACAACAAATCCCCCTCATCATAACAAACACCCAACAAAATAAAAACAAAAAAAGATTGCAAATTTCAACTCCTATTCAAAACCATTTCAAATTCCTCAAAAGATAACACAAGGAACCAACTTCGTAATCCATTGCTGTCTTTGTTCTGACGATTCGCTAACAACGTGAACAGAAGCAGGAATGAAAAGTTTTATATACAGAAAGTCGAAATCGAACTCGAAACGTGTAGGAAGTCAGTTGAGTTGTAGGTTTTGAAGTCGGTACACGTCTCACCATGCTTCTTAGACAAACACGAGAAATCTTAACCTGACGTGCTTTGAAAACTATTTTATGTTTGTGTGTTACATGCTTGTTACCCTTAGGAGATTGGTGAGATTTTCGATCGACTTCAAAAAGAATGAGGTTTTCAATTCGTCGGTATTTATGTTCATCACTGGACTTCGGACTGCATGAACCCATTTTGGTAATTTAACGTGGAATAGATGTCAATTGGTAACACATTTCGTCAAGTTTAGCTAACTATTTTTTTTTTTTAAATCGGTTACATGTTTTCGCCGATGAAAAATTACATTATTAATGTATATATTCGATTCCACAATGAAAATTTATTATTAGTTTGGTTAGAGGTTTTAAAAAATATACTTCATGACCGTAGTTCAAGATGGTTATAATTTTGTGTATATGATGTTTATTTAATTGACTTATTGTTTTTTGCCTTGCCTTTGAATTTGAAGTTGCATAATATATACCCACATATTTACGATCCATTTTTTTGTTTTTTAAATGCGGACTACATCACGAACATTGTTCTGAACCCAAAGTAAGTTGCTAAAGCACTTGTGTTATGGAATTCAGATACAACGAAGGTACCACAAACACCCAGACCCGAGACAATGTAGAAATGTGCATTTTTACATTGACCCGACCGGGGATCGAACCCGGGACCTCAGAGCTAGCGACAACTTGAAACCGGTGCGTGCGCCACTCGACCACGGAGGTCGTCAAATCGTCCAATCGTGATTATGAATGACAAAAGAAGAAAATATAAATCCAAGTTAAAAATATTTCCTTGACATGACTTGACTTGTCTTTATATGATATTTTCTCAAGAAAATAAATGGTAAAAAGGATTCAACCGGAAAATGTGATAAGCTTCACTCTTCAATTTCCGTCCAGTCATCGACCGATCAAAGAGTGACGTTGGCACTACAATCTGTCAAGTTATGTGACATAAATTGTATAGATAAACTGACAGCATTTAGCCTTGAAAGAGATCAATTAATCAACTTGTTAGAACAAGATTATTATTTAATTTGTATTTTAGGAATCGCCATGTTTCTCTGATAACGTCGTCTTGAAAAACAGTCAGGTGTTAGTTTGACTCGCGACACTGAGAGTTCCGCACCAAAAGAAAACATTAACAAAAATGACTAGACAGTAATTGGTTAACCTTGGTGGTTTTTTAGTTATTTGTTCTTATAAGGGCCACAAAAATAGATTAACAGTGAAAAAGTCGATTATTCTAATACCAGTAAATTGTGAACTTAAAATTAGGCTTACTAACCACAGCAAACACATGCGAAGCTGATCTAAATGCACTTCTCTCTCTGGATTTTTGCTATCAACGCGCGACTTTCCCAGGTTTAATAAAGCATAACAGACAGACAGACTACTCTTAGCATCCTTAGAGAATTCTAAGCTGGATCTATATACATTTTCGTCGTTAAAGAATTTCTAGTGAAACATAATCTACATCAATTTATCATATGTGTTAGTCACGAGATTTGCAGCGAGTGTATTCGAGTCCCATGTGACGTCATTAGGGACCCTTCTAAGGTTTCAGTTATTTTTGAATATCAACTCGTTACAGCTATTTTGGTATATCTTCCTTTTGGGATTTGAGAGATGGGTTTTATACGGTTCGGATTTGTGACTAAAACTCTCAATACTAAATTTCATTTACAGCTATTTGTGTGACCATAATTTGCTTCTATGATTTTCAATGCAAAAAGTTTTTTGGAACGGCAGAGTGAGAATATCTGTACTACATTACCGAAGATCCCAAAAAAAAATCTAAATAAACCATAATCCATAAACCATACTGTCAAATTACTTGATAAGATCTGGATCTTAAAAATAATGGATCAAAGAGCCAGGAAATGGATGTCTCAAAGTATTTAAAATCAACCACATGAATAAATTAAAACGGAACTACCAAAGGCTTTCCTAACCCACTCACATACGTATCCCAAAAAATAACAAAAACCTTGTCCAAGTAGCAAGTGAAGTGAAGAACTTTCCTCACTCATTATTCAAGGCTCAATTCTTAACGGGAAAGAATTCGCGAAACCCGACAAGTACCTTTAAGCCTCTGAGATAAAAAAAAAACTCGCTTTACATAAAAGTTACGAGAATGTGGCTTTAACAAAACATTCAAGGCAAGATGGTTTCGAAACATGGAGTGCTTTGTTCGAAATTAGGGGCTGTTGTTTTCTTTCCAAAACATTTTTGGAGTATCTTAAGTTAAGCTGTAAGACTACCTGAGAATATCATTCAAAAATTAAAGGAAACGTTTTCTGGGAGAAATTGTTTTGTGTTTCCTTTGCCATAATAGGCTGGAGCAGTCATGGATGGATGAAAAGGCTAATGGTTTTTCTCAGCAGTGGAATGGTGATGGATAAACAAATTCTAGTGAAAATTATGTATACGCTGAATGCCAGTGCCTCAGCGCGCAACGTGTCGCGGTTTCGATGCCCACGTAGGACAAAACTTGGGCGATCCATTGAAATGCATGTTTTCAGGTGAATGAAATTCAGAAAGGTTCTAAAAAGAGAAAGTAAAAGATTCAGTCCTATCAAAGGTTGATTTAAAAAATCGAGAATGAATTCAGGACTATAAAATATAATATCAGTTTAAATATATCAAATAAAACCAGTTTTCATTTATTGAAATGTTAAAAATAAAATCAATTTGGCAACCCAGATCTACATATCAAAAAATAATCTATTCTCGTATAAACAGATTGACAATATTTCAATATGGTATCACCAAAAAACCCATTTGAATATTTTACACCGTGCAGAAAGTTAAAATAAAACCAGAGAACGACCAAAACTGAATATCAATGGGATTGCATACAGCGAATTCAATTGCTACGCGTGCCTTCGTATACATTTAAATGACGTTTATTGATATCCACCGGGAAATAAAAACTATTATTTTAGGTTGTTTATTGAAAGTATCAACTACATGCAAATTAAAGACTTTTGACTGCACGGAGAGTCGAGTGGTTGAAGTCACTTTATTTCCACCCACAGTGCGCGACGTGATGCTGTTTCCATCCCCACGTAGGACAAAATATGGTTTTTTGATCCACGCTTGTTGTAAGACGAGAAAACACATTTACTTTGGGCTCCAAGTCTAGACCTCCGGAGAAAATAAAAAATTACCTCAATATCATGGTACATGAAATTTGAATCTTAGGGAGAGGCAGGTAAACAAAAATAAAGAACTCAGCATTTTTTTTCCAAAAACAAGCATTAAGATGAAATTGTCAAATATGTAGATTTTCAAATCACACATCTTATTAATTCATACAACCTTTTAGTTTACAATTGCATCAGAGTTTAAAAGTAAAAAAAAATCTATAACACTTCTCCATAACACTGTCAAGACTTGCCCTGACGGATAACTTCAACATAATCGAAAATATTATTTACATTCTGAAATTGATTTTGGCTATAGATCCAGACTCTGTCTATCTAGACGAGGCGACAAATATTTGTTTAGAAGCGTCCGCCACCTCACCTCGGCACCAATCGAATGGTCAAACAATGTATGTGCCTGTATAAAGATGATCATTTTTGGAGAGTTCCAGGACTTTAAATTTATAAAGGGCAGATCGATAAGTTTGTATGGAGTGTTTCTTAAGGGTAAATAGAACTGGGCTATGGTTGAATCGAAATCTTAATCAAATCAAAAATTACATGACGTTAATTGAAAAAAAAACATTATCCCTACAATTATCGTAGGGGTAATGTACTTTTTACGTGAGTACATCTATCTCAATAAAGCTCAACGTTCTTGAATACTAGTTAGAGGAGCTGGCGTTACTCACAGCCTAATCTGCCAGTAACAGCGTGAGTGATGTTGTTCCGCGTCTGATTGCTACACCGTCAATTGTGTGTAATGGCCGATGGACTTAGGGCTGTCAACCGACTGATTCTTGAGTGAAAACAAACCAACTTATCACTTTAAGCGATAAAATTGCCATTGTACGAGTATTTACACAATTTTTTTAATACGACTCCCGCAGTAATGAATTTAATCTTTGTGTCGCGGGGTGTTTTACAAACATACATATCACATGCACAATGATACCTAGACTCGGAACAAGTCTTGGATTACAAAAGTGCTTGTCCTACGCGGAGATCGAACCCGTGGCACGTCGCGCACAGTGAGTTTGGTGTGGTGACCTCAACCACTCGGCCACTGTATGTCTTTCATTTCACTGAAGTCATGCTATGGTGTATAATGAAGAATATTCTGATTATGGTGATTTAGATCTGGATTCTCTAGTAAAATTTTACTACAGAACCAAAGTAAGCTTGAATTAGCAGCAGTCTTTGGGTCCAAAAAAACTCTATTCTGAAAACAGTAAGCCTACAGGAGACAGGCCGTTTCCAAGGTACCGCGCTGTGCCTATAGATATGAAATTGAAAAAAGTGTGATTGATATCAATACCTTGAAAAATACTATTTATATTCGTCCAATCTTGGTTGCAGCCTCAATGTATTTCAATGTAATATCTTCCTGATTGGCTAAGGTGGATGTAATTGGGTACAAATTGAGTTCAAGTTTACCTGATTTATCATGACCAATAACTATTGAGATTTTTGTGTTGTCAAGTAGATTCAACAAGAAGCTTTGTACTTATGAGGAATCTAGTTTTGTTAGTATAAAGGCATGTCAGAAGCCTATCCTCAGTGCCTATTGTATTCATGTGGCCCAGAACAGAAAATCATTTGGGAAGGCCTGTGCCCAGCAGTGGGAAACAGTGGGTTAGATAAAAAAAAGATTCACGCGTCAGCTCATGATCAAGGATTCCAGTTGTGTCTGAAACTAGCTGACCTGTCCCAATAAATAATTCTATTATGTCCCTTTTTTTTTATTTATCCACTTGGCAATCAAACCAGACTCTTAGTTTTCACATTCAGTCAATACAATAAAAAAATGAACGATTTCAGCACCTCACCCTATCTCCAATATCGACGGGGCAGCCCTCGTACCAAGTAACATTTTATCGCCAGAAACCTTATGAGGCAGGCCGTCATGCGAAAATTTATGACTTACTGCCTTTTTATTTCGCGCCAAATAAGTGTTTTATCCCCTTGTGTGGAGAACAATTGTGTCGACATCAGAGCGTTTACGGATCTTTTGTCTTTATAGAAATTTTGTTCGAAGATTAATGTGACCACGTCCAGGTGACGACGATGCTGTTAAGGGAAACGAGGAAATGATTGTAAAATTTTGTTTGAGTTTATTTTTACTTTAATAAATTGTTCCTTTAAATTTTTGAGAAAAAAACACTAAATGTTATGGCCAATCATGGAATGTACTAGGGGTTCGATATTTTAAATACCCAATTTTTAATTTATTACTCACACAAACACAATATTTTTACTAAGGTTATAAAAAACTTGGAGAAAATTTCCCTACAGGAGTTTTTTTTTTCTTTACAAAGTCCAGCACTGATTTAAAAAGGGGAAGCAAAAAAGTTTAAAAAAATACTAAAAATTACTTGTAGAGTGTTACCATTTCTAATTTATTTATGGAATAAATCATATTCACAAAATAGTAAAAAAAAAAAAGTTATATTCAAGAGAGTTGCTCATCCCTCTAGAAACATATACCGGCAGATGAAAATGTACCAAAAACGATCCGAAAATTCAAAATTTCAGCTTCACCTCGTTACTACAGTATAAATCTGATTCTAAACAGTAATGGTTCGTGAACGTTCTGTTGTTCATTATAAACTGTGGTCTAAATTAAGGCTCTGCACACAAAGGCTTCCGTTTCACTGCGCTACACAACAACTTTTAATTCACCAGCTTTATGCAGAATTCAGCACGTTTTTTACATTATTATACATATTTACTTAGAGTGTTTATTTTGTGGGTTAAACTCGTTTTTTAACGGTATCACTGTGTTGTTAATTTTAATCGCTTGCCTTTTATTTGTTTCACCATCATCAGTCTTGTTTAACCCATCGCTGGGCATAGATTTTCTAATCCTACCATTATTTAGTTTGACTGCACGGGTAGCCAGGTGGTTCAGGTGTCCGAGTAGCACCAACATTTCTGTTATTCCCCAACGTCTTAAGTCTGGGTGTCTTTGTGCATGTGACTTGAATGTTTTTGAAACCTCCCCCTAAACAAGGATTAATTTCCTTGATGCTTGAGTCGCCTTTTCTGTGAATACTTCTCGACCGATTTCTCTTGCTACCTCTTCAACTCCATTTATCGTTGGTGTGCTCTTGCATGGCTTACGAAGCTGATTGTATTGCTAAACGTTCGCACACAATGCTGGTGATCACACTTATACAAAATTTGTAAGTTATATAATATGACGACCTCCGTGGTCGAGTGGCGCAAGCACCGGTTTCAAGGTGTCGCTAGCTCTGAGGTCTCAGGTTCGATCCCCGGTCGGGTCAATGTAAAAATGCACATTTCTACATTGTCTCGGGTCTGGGTGTTTGTGGTACCTTCTTTGTATCTGAATTCCATAACACAAGTGCTTTAGCAACTTACTTTGGGTTCAGAACAATGATTGTGATGTTGTCCGCATTTATTTATTTATAACAAGGTGGGATTTCAATTCATCGCGTCTAACTTCCAGATCGGAGCAGTCCTTACATACCGCCCAAAAATTAGATTGGCCTGTTGGTCTAGTGGTTAGTAACCCTGACTGCTATACCGGAGATCATCATCAGCCCATATTCGTCCACTGCTAGACATAGGCCTCCCCAATTGCACGCCATCGAGATCTATCTTCGGCTATTCTTCTTTTTTCACCAAAAAACGGCATAAGCAAAAATAATTCACATCAGTCATTAAGCTGACTTCTTTATGTATAATGAACAACAACACTTGGCTAAGAAATATCATGACATTCATAATGACAAAACTTCGCACATCTTAGTACTTGTGATATAGTGACCAACTTTCAACGATTATTTTTTAAGATTGACGATAGTACCAAATATCACTTCGTTGAATTAAAAAGGTACCAAAAGTTCCAGTTTCATATTTTAAATTAAATGCTTCCTTAAAACCATTCAAGTGCATGTCGGACTCTTAATACTGACACCGTACAAATAGGCGAAAGAAAAACAGATCTGTTCGGTGACCCACAAATTTATTTGTCGACTAACAAATTTATGCCTCTTGTTTAATCTCGTTTTTTATTATTAGTTATTATAGGCCGTTACCAAAATGAATAATTCGTAAAAATGTCAACTGTCTAGGTATCACGGTTAATGAGATATAGCCTTGCAGAGAGAAAACTTAGCCTTCGTAACGACGTACAGATAGCCTTAGTAAGAGGTTCAATTCAGACAATTTTTTACCCTCGGTAAAGGCTCCAGTAAACCAAAAACCCACACTGAATAAATCCAAAAAAAAACCTCAAACCAATTCATAATCGCATGGTGTTTCCCCAATTTCCTTCTAATCCCCCGCAACCAAGATACACAGGCCGTAATTAAAAGTGGAGCGTGGATCCGCATAACTCGTAGACTTTACTGACGATAAACGAAAAATTAAACTGCTTGTATTTGCAATGTCGCCGTCTTCTCATTTGGAAGATACTAATTAAATAAGTTTAGGGCGCCGTTGATAATTGTTTGCGTGGAGCTAAGAAGTTATGGGTGTTGGTTTTGTTTGCGGAATATTATTTTTGATTTTTGTTGGGTTTGTTGAAAAGAATCTATTTTCGTGCTTTAAGAGAAAGTTGATTGTATTCTAGTGTTTTTCGAGTTAAGTTTTGTATACAGAAAATATGTCTTTTTATGTTGTTTATGTTTTTACTGGCATAAAAAAATTGTATGCAGCACCCCACATTATTAATCGAAAAAGTGTCACAGTTAACTAAAGCATCCTTCTTGAGGTTGTTGTGTGAAATACTTAGCGAAAAACGTGTTGTCCCGTTTCCACGAAAAATAGGAGCTAGTTATTTAACTTACTAAAACTAAAACTCAAAAGTTTAACATTTAAAACCTTATCAGAACTACAACATCTGTGAAAAACAGCAAAAGACCTTTTTAATTCGTAAAAAAGTTCATAAAATAAAAGCTCATCAATCATCAAAAAACATTTCACAGTAAAATAAATACCGCATCCATACTATCTTGCTTCTCGTACACTCCATCTAAGGAAACCATGAATTCCAAGGCGTAGATAACTAGGAATTATCCCTTCGCAACTCAACGCTCTGCCTAAGTAATTAAATCTGCCAGTGTAAACATTTTGCCACTAATGTATCTTTAGGCTGTAATTAATTATAGTCATGTCTAATTAGGTCTGAAATAATGTATTTATGTAGCATAATATAAGTCTTGCGGAGAAGAGCTCGTAGCTAAAGTACAACTGCACAAGTTGATCGATCACAGGTTAAGCTGCACTTAATACGGTTGGGCAGTGGATTGATGACCATCTATATCATAACGAGTTGAACCGTGCTTCAAAAAGCACGTTAAATAGTAGGTCCCGGCTGCTTTTTACACATATTTGACAGTCGTTACAGGAAGTAAGATGTTAAAAGTCTGATAACCAGACTGACTATAGATTATCGTGTTACCCAGGTAAATGGATTGATGAGGTCTTCTAAATCCATTTAATACCTAAAGAACGAATGGTCGACTATCTGCAGACAAACGGTTGCAAGCGCTATATAACCGCCATAATATAATAACTTAACGTTTAGTTTTCAGCGCATACTTAAATAATATTTATATCGGCTTAAACGGGTTTACAAAACTATAAAACAATGGAATGTAAATTGTATCATTTGCATACAAAATATTAACATAAAATAAAATATTTAATAACACATTACTATGCACAATTTACTGTTAGCCGTAGCATCCGCTGTTAAACCAAGATAGAATATTAAAAACACTCATTAACAGTAGACAGGGTCAGTAACAGTAGACAGTAAGTCAACAGGGTCAGGAGCAGCACCAACAGCATCCTGCAGGTTATTGCGGAAAAGCAGGACTCAGACATCCTGAAAGCATTTATACGCGCACAAATTTTACTATAAATCTTATTATTTTGTAATTATGTATGGACATTGTTCTGAAATAAAGATTATTATTATTATTATTATTAAATGACATTTCTGATTTCATGTTTCAGCTGTCACATTCAAGTCAAGTGGTCTATAATTAAAGAGATTTGTTAGGGTTAAAGTGTGAAATATTACAATATCCTGGTTAATTTCAACCTACTAGACGAGATCCGATAAGTCATAAGTCGCAATTCGTCGTGCATAATGTCGTACAATTTTGAGGAGTTGTCTTTTAGTGGTACGTTCCATAATAATACTCAACACAGTTACTTTTTAGTTGGTTACCCACCAGAAAATCTTGAAATTAATGAACAAGTAATGTTAGAATAGTACACACATTGTTTTTATCCTAAACCGCAACGTATTACAATGGAGTTCAGTCTTAAGTATTTTGCTGTACAAGTCTAGGCCTTTAGTTCTACCCTTTTGAGCATCTCTAATAACCAATCCTCTATCGATTATCAGTAGGTTTACAGTTATAAACAAGCAAAATGAGGAATAAATCTTCCAAAATCTTGTTTACAATGTCTTTTTAACAATTAGACAATATCTAATCTAATTATACTACTCTATCATATGATTACCTTCATATCTATTTCAATTAGAACAGTTTTAAGTAATTAATATTAGTCTTTATTTGTTCAAATATGGTACATATCACGAAAGGCCTTAAAAAAGAATAAAATTTTAGTTTAGTTTTGACTGCACACATAGCTGAGTGGTTGAGGTCACCAAGCCAAACCCACTGAGTGCGACGTGTCGCGGGTTCGAATCCCGCGTAGGTCAAGCATTTGTGTGATCCACAACTTGTCCTGAGTCTGGGTGGAGTCTTTAAACCCCGCAACACACGGATTGAATTCCTTAGTGCGGGAGATGTAAAAAAAAAACTTTTTTGAAATTTTTTACCTTTTATTTCAGAGGCAAAGGACCTCCTTCGTAAGTGGAGAGAGAATAATGAAAGAAGGAGTGATGATGTGATTGAGCTGTGGACCTCTGTCATCAGTGATAATGTTGCTAAGCTCGGCAATGAAAGTAAGTACAGAATACCTTATTTTTAAAGCATAGTAAATAAGCACCTGACATAATCTAGGTAATTCATTTTCTGATTGTTAGATACAACTGTCACATACTTTTTTATTAGATCCAGAAAAAACTTATAATGAGGTTCTATCATTATGTTATGGTTATTATAAGTGTTGTCACAACTCACAAAAACTGTAAATATTAAAAATCAGTATTACAGTTTGCACAATTTTCTGTGTAATAGTTTTTCTGTGTAATGTACTCGTAAACTGCGTTTTTATTTTATATTTTTGCAAGGAAAATGTGCAATTATTTTTATATTACAGCCTCTTTGAGATTGTACTACTGCGCTAAGGACCTTTCTCTTCAATGAGCAATTAAAATTTACAAAAATTATTCTATACTTTCAGAGCACCTGGTATTAGAACAAGTCATGTATGCAGCTCTTGACTGCCATGCTTACCATATCGCCGTCATGTGTACCTGCATGTTGTCGTATGAGTTCCCAAACAGTATGCGTGTCTTACGGTACGACGCCGCATACAATGAGGCTAAGGAAGCGTAAGTATCAAGAAATATAACAAAATACAACTCAGGAATTCAGGAATTTGACCACTATAATCAAAATCTACTCATTGAAGTTAGCTGCAAAATAGCACTTTTTGAACGTCAAATTGTTTTTATCCTATAGTACGGCAGTACTGAGCACCCCATATCGCCCACCCTATATAAGGAACCTAATGTTACCTAATGAATGCACCCTATATATGATAGTTTAATTAGTGACTGACCAAAACTGTTAAATTACGTTTTTTTTATTAAGTTATAAAACGAAATCTAACTTTTTCGTTAATGAATTCAGTCCAATTTAGTGTATTCATGAGTTAGTCTTTGTTCAACTTTTCCAGTGTTCCTTTTTTTTTAATCTGTATAATCATAACCTGTATTAGATTCAAACTGATTTGTATATTTAATTTTAGGTATGGTGAAGCTTTAGAGACGTTGGATAAGATAATTAAAGCCGATGAGACTAACGCGGCGGCACGGAAGCAGCGCGTCGCCGTCCTCAGTCGCAGGGACTCATCAACGAGGCTATTAAGGAACTAGTTGATTATCTCAAGAAGTGAGTATTCGAAAGAAAATTGTTGCATGAAAGTATTGTCGCATTTATAAGCGTGGGCTGCGAAGGGTGAGTGAGTGTGATTTGAGTCCAGTAAAGAGTGAACTCTGGACTAACTGGACACAAAACGCACTCACTCCACGCACTATATCAGAGGTAATATACTGATCTACCATAAATACTCATCTTCTTGATAAATTGTCGTACAATCAATTTAGAAACAGTTTCATCAACAAGCCCTAAAGTAATAAAAGATAATAATAAAAAAAACATCTTCGTTATCTATATCCTTATATTTTATGTCCTTGCTCCAGGTTCATGTCGGACGTGGAGGCCTGGCAGGAGCTGTGCACGCTGTACTCGCGGCAGGGCGAGTACGCGCGCGCCGCCTTCTGCGCCGAGGAGCTGCTGCTGCACCAGCCACACAACCATCTCATGCATCAGCGGCTGGCTGACATACGATACACCATGGTACATACCCCTTTTCAGGGCCATCTGGACTTAAATACGCAGAACTTAGACCAATATAGGTAGCCTTTTTAGTTGTGCCATTTATTCATGGTTGGCTACCACCATTCCGAATATGACAGACAACTTATAAATATTGTGTAATTTTCATAGTAAATATCGAGATATTAGGTAGACAAGAGGCAATTTGAAGCATAAATTTCGTTATTTCACAGGGCGGTGTTGAAAATATGGAGTTAGCTAAATCGTACTATTGTCAAGCTTTGAAACTGAACCCCGACAACATGAGGGCCTTACTGGGATTATTCTTAGTAAGTAAACATTTCAATTGAAATATGACCGAATATTTTTTAGATTATAGAGAGTGATTATTTACATGAGTCATTACACGTTGAACAGACGACAAACAACCTGCTGTCGCACTACAAGTCCGCAGGCAACGCGGGCAAGCGCAAGGAGGTGTGGAAGCTGTGCCAGTGGGCGCAGTCGGGCGCGGCGCGGCGCCAGGGACAGACGCGCGCGCCTTCCGCCGCCGCCGCGCCCGACCTCACGCAGGCCATGCTCGCGCTCGCCATACAAGACTGACTCCATACAGTGTCGTAATGGGGATGGTTCAGCGGCGCGCTCACCTAATGTAATAAATTAGCAATTTCCAGTCCAAAATATGTATGTCAAGGTGACGATATATCTACAGACTACATGAAACAATCAAATGAAAAAAAAAACTATATTACCTGCAAAGTAGTCATCTACACAGAATCCTCCAGTAAAGTTAAAAAAAAATGCAATTTAGTAAGACTGGTCAGAAACACCTATCATTATCTCTACTACCACTTATTGCGTTGGTTGTTGAGGAAACATTATAGTGTTAATTATTATACTATATTCTTGTCGGCTTTTGAGCCTTCAATAGTAATAAATATATCTTATTTATTAAATAGGTAATAATTTACTTTTCTAGTATACCTATAATGTTGGAGTAATTATACCAGTACTGGGAATATTTCATTATTTGCATTTATATTTTATGTTATTGGTGAAATGGAACTTCTTTAAATTATGTTACAGGACTGGTGGGATAACAATTAATGTGTTTATTAAATGTATACTATGTACCATCTAACAGTGTTTATATTAATTAGCAATACTTAAATTCTTTCGATCCTGTCATCTAAAGGATGAAGACCTATCGTCAATGGATGACATTTTAAACTCCTTAAAAAATCTTTTGAAAAGGTAAAAATGGATTATAGGTGAGGCACTGCAAGTGAGCTGTTTATCTGTAGTAACAACTATTAACGCCATTATAGCATAGTCTCAGTCAATATACTTAAATAAAACGCAAGAACTGATATCTTTTTTATATTTCTGTATCATATACTCTACTTATTGCCTACAACACAGTGTCACACGTCACGTGACGTCTTTCTTGGCGGCCATCTTGTAGAGCGCATACGCCGCCATTTCTTCCGATTTCCTCTCTTTCTTTCTCTCGCCTTGTCATTTCACCCATTGGCGAAATATTTTTCTCTGAAAATGGCAGAATATTTAGGTACTTAAATTTGCAAAAATCTGTTAATTCTCTGTCCGTCAAGTGGATTATAGAGGAAACAAATAGACGTATTACGTCACTCTCTTGCATATGGTTGTAAGATAATCAGGGACAGTTTACAGACCATAATGTAATTTTAGGTACAATGTGTAATTATAGACATAGACCCCGTAGGGCACAGCATTATGGTAGAGGAAGAGCACTGTTTTATGCTTTATTAATTATTTCGCTATTGTATTTTGTATACGACACTTTGTATTGTTTTAATTTCAAATTTAGTTTTCTTAATATTGAATACAATTATGAGATATTTAGTATTGTAGTCTTAGAACCCCTCACCTAAAGTTATGCGACCCCCGTTAGTATCGAGCGGCTGGCTGGGGCACGTCGTCATGCACCTTCTCGTAGGTCAGCAGTCTCCGCGCCGTCAGCTTGGACAACACCTGCTCGGAGTTGGCCACGAGCGACAGGCACGGGTGCGACGGTAACTGGTCTTCATGGTAATCTTCCCTGAACGGAGATTGTTGATTATTTTGAGAATTGAACAGAATTTACAAAGTAGGTAAGTAAAGTCTGATAAGAAAATAATAATTATGACATTTCGCCAAATCATCCACATGTTCAAATAGCAAAGAGCTGCATAAAAACTTGTGACTTGAAAACTCCTGCGGTTGCCGTCCCGATTTCACAAACACAAATAACCTGCAGAAAGATTCCCCAGACTCAGAGCAAGCATTCGTGGATCACACCAAACGCTTATCCTACACAGGGATCGAAACCGCGAGATGAACCCGCGCCATTGGGTTAGCGCGGAGACCTCAACCACCCTGCTATCCGTGCAGTCAAAGGTCAAGGACCTGTGGCGAGAATTCTAAAACTTCATAGACTAATCCATAGATAATTCAATAAAAAAAAAATATTCATTCCAAAATAAAAAGCTAATGCTCCTGCGCCATTAGCCTCTTACTTACCTAACAAGCGGATACCAGCAGACCAATCTCCTTCCGATCTCGAGATGTGTCGCGGCAAAGTTCAGCAGGTCTCCGTACAGCTGCTGCAGCCCGTACTCCACCTTCGAGGGGATGTGGTTGACCAGGTGCTCGTCGGAGAGCTTGTAGTTATCACGCTCGATGCCTATCTTCTCTGTGGGTCTCTGACGCCGTAGGGCGCTGTGGAAGAAGTGGGGTTTTGGTCGTAAGTTAGTTAAATAATATGGAATGAATTTAATGCAACGACTTACTATCTAGAGGCAATTTAATGCTTGTGTTGATCATACATGGTTGTTTCAGGCAGCGGTAGCGTGCTGATTATAGAATTTATTTTATGACTTAAAAGGACTTTTTTGGAATAATAAATTCTTTCTAGTGGGATGCTTTGAAACAAAATTACAATACTGATTCACGAAATAATAAGTATTGTTATACCAATACAAAAGGTGGCATAAAAGTTTTTTTAATTTAAATTGAACTTACGATCCGTGACAATTGCGGTCGAACTTGAATCCTTGTTTCCATAACGGTAGTGAGAAATCACTCACTAACACGTCTAGGTAAGAAGATTCAGTTCCGTATTGCCTCATGTTACCCCTAACGCTCTCCTCTTTGGCACGCATCTAACAAAACAATGCAAAGTACAATTATGTATATTATACATAAATTAATTATTAGTAGTTTGTGCAAGATCTAGAACTATAATAGAACAGATATCTTTGAAGCAATTTCACATTAGATACGTTTTTCGTAGTAATGCTTAGCTAGCAGTGGTAAAGTTAAATAATTGTGTTCATATTGTCTGTGTTAACTGTATATACTTCAGTGATACATTTTCTTTTTTGTAATATTTGTGTGTCAGTTGATGCCCTTGCAAAGTAATTGTGTAAGCACCTTAACCTCAGAATACATACTTTGTTACCTTTTGTCCGACTCGAGTTGGCCGCGTGCGCCCGTGCAGCATCATGAAGTCGATGTCGGAGCCCCACACGTAAGCTGGAAGTTAAAGTTTTAAAATGAGTACATCGACAGTGGCCTGGCACAATACGCTGATAGTTAATTAATACTTTTCACTTCCATAGCTCACAGGAATAGGTCGACGAAACATATTTTTAAATTATCATACATTCAAAACATTAAAGCTTTACAAAGTGTTGACTGTTTTCTCTATTATTGAAATCTGGTGGTCCATATTAATTATTAATAATTCTCAAGATAATATCTCATTAATTAAGAAACCGCAAAAAAAACCTAGATCGTGAAATCGAACTTGGCTCAGCAGTGCAACCTTATACATGAAAAAAAAGGAAAGAAAATACGCTAACAATACAAAAAATTACCTCCAAAATGAGCAGCAGACACCAGCAGAGATCCCGACCCAACAAAGGGGTCGAGTACAATGTCTCCCGTCTTCACTTGCGCCTGGTTAGACATGAGCAGGGAGAGCTGCGCGTCCATACTAGTGTTGCCTATGAAGTGCCGCTTCTTCAGCGAGTGGTACTGGATGAGGTCGCGCTGCCCGTCTACTATCTGTATGGATGTACATCTTTGCATTAGTTAAGAGATTTGACCTTAGATATTTTTTTTAGAAACAGTTGAGATCACTGAGACTAATAAAAATAATCTGGTTCCCGTTGGATGCAGGTGGCAATGAACCGGTCGCGCTGGAGAACTTATGGAGAGGCCTATGTCCAGTAGTGGACTGCTATAGGCTGAGATGATGATGATGATGGTAGAAAAAAAATTAAGTATTTAATATAAGCTAGTCCCAGCCCTTATTTCGTAGAAATAGCCGTAAGGCTACCATCCCACTAGTAACTTTCAAGGTGTCACCTGGCAAAAGTACAACATTATGCTCTGGCTAGTGTGGTGAGGGCCTCAATATAAATTATGTTATTATCAACCTATATATATATATGACGATCTCCGTGGTCGAGTGGCGTAAGCACCGGTTTCAAGGTGTCGCTAGCTCTGAGGTTCGATCTCCGGTCGGGTCAATGCAAAAAATCACATTTTCTACATTGCCTCGGGTCTGGGTGTTTGTGATACCTTTGTTGTATCGAAATCCATAACACAAGTACTTTAGCAACTTACTTTGGGTTCAGAACAATGTATGTGATGTTGTCCGCATATCCTATCCTAATCTATGTTATTATCAAGGACATTCAGACAGGTGTAAGAAAAAAAGGTAAGCCATCCCATTCAGAAACCGCTCCTAGTAAATGTAGACCTACCCATTTTCCAAAGAAGACATCATATGGTTGATCAGGCACATTGTTGGGGTCATCACCATAGAACTCCAGGTAAGCTAGGGTTATATCAGGTTTGTTTAGCTTCACCGGCCCTTCTAGAGGTAAGTACTCAAATGACTGAAACAAGAACAATTAATGTTAAATAGTTTTTTTATCCTGCTTAAACTTACGTGTTGTGTGTTTAGATTGAATGATGCAATGCGAATTCGACAAAATCATAGTCAAAGCAACATTCAATATCAATTCTGATACATGTTTTAATCAGTTATTAAAAGAGTATTATAACAATCTAATAGACAACCAGGTTACCCTTCATACAACATGTTAGATAATATCTATTTGCAGATAATGGGGTGAAAATCACACTTTCGCAAATAATCGTAAAACCACTCACCTCAATTTTCTGAACTTTTTCTTTTAAAGTAAAATGTTTGCAGAAAGTTTCGACTTCTACTTTAAAAGATTTCTTAGGAGAACAACACGCTTCTATTAGTTCTTTAGGACATAAATGTGTATCACAGCTTCCACTAACACCATTTTCACCAACCACCCAACTCCCTGTTGAGTTTTTGAGGGAATTTCTTAAGTTTGAATGTAACTGCGCTTCGGTTTTTGCCATAGACCATAGTTCTATACAATTTTT
>NW_020800409.1:0-21461 GCF_003590095.1 Trichoplusia ni | reverse complement strand
TATCTGGGGGATTTTGGTGGAAATAACAAATATATATATTATACTGATCAATTACCTACTTTATTAAATGTTGAACAGTATATTTAGTCAAGACATTTATTTTTATTTTTAGTCACTTATACATCAAGTGCTTTGCCTACAAGCTGTTCAACAATTCATATTTATGTCTTAGATATTACAGGCGCATTATTGTTTTACTGGCCTAATGGAAGAAATTTATACATAGTTTCCAGAGGCAGATTACTTAATAATTTCCTTATAACCAGTTGAAATCGACCATAAACGTTTTTATATGACAAAGACGCAGTTTGTAGGAAAAGCAATTAGTACTCGAAAAAAAATGGAATCGAAACTACAAATAGAGACCTACACGTAGGATACATTTTATCAATTTTTCTTATAAGACAGGCTTTGATTAAATGACTAACTATATTAGTAATCTACGTACGTGATAGGCCAGTCGCAAATTCATATGGGTATCGGAAAAAGTATCGACGATGGAAAACAAATACATTTATGGGCTATTCTATCAATAGAGACAAACTTTTACATACCTGTTTGTACACCACTCATGTTGCTTGAAAAAAGATACCGTAAAGCGATCAAGAAAATATACGATATATTTCAGTATGTGGTGCTACAGGAGAGAATTCATCAAACTACTCCAGTAAAACGTACTTGTGGATTAATTAAATTAATAAGAGCAAGGTAAATAACTTCGCTTTATTTCCAGAGTAGTAGTAGAATCTCGCTGTCAACTTCTTCCTTACAAAGAGTCTATAGTTCTGTAACAATTAAATAATTTCCACAGATGATGAAAATATTTAATACAAACAGATTGCCACCACTAAAAATATTAAGTGTTTTAATTATTTCTTGAATATTTCTCGCGTGCGATGAAAAGGTAGAAAATCACCAAATCCAAACATTATGGTCTTGCATCATACATTTCCGAATCTTCCTCCCTGATTCAACACGTAATTATTAATTGCTTGTTGGGACAACCCAGACAACTTCAACTGCCGCGAATATCAAATATTTTTATGTGGATAATAATGGCAAATAAAAAATACCGGCGGCAAAAATATATTTTTCACAAAGAAGAGAATCTGCGAAGGTACTTACTTTACTTTGGTGGAATAAGCTAAAGCATAATATTATTATTCTATTCATTCTGCTATTCTTCTGGAGTTAAATAGTACCTGAAAATTATTGAAAGAGAACAGCAAGTGTCCTCACACGTTTCCACCCTATAATCCTCTATTAAATACATCGTCTCTAGTATACTCCTGGTACGGAGTTTCTTTCATTCTTTATCTCAAGGTATGTTAAGGCGTAGCCTCATGAGTCGTTTCGTCGCTCGTTTCCCAGCGACAAAATGTGATCACGTGACCCCATTTTTAATTTCCCGCTACTCGAAAAGTCGCTGCTTCATGGAGTCGCTGGTCGCTCGTTTGCAGCGATAAATTTGGTCAGATTTCCTAACCTCATTAGTTATTTCGTACCGTAGTGGCGGTGATTCCAATTGAAAGAAATTAACGATATGGCGGTTATTAAAAAAACATTGAAACTGGGTTGCTCAGTGTCAACAGATTGCTCATTAGAGAACGTATTCAGAAAGTTCGCCGAAAAAAAATTGTTGGGTCCGCGGAATTGTCCAATACGTGGATTTACACTATCCTCGATGATAGACAGAATGATGTTAATTACCTGCCATCGGAAAGATATAATAGCTATCGTCAATAGACATCCTTTTATATCCCTTAAAACAAGGATGATTCTCAAAGTCCGTTTTAAAGTATTGACCTTGTCCGATTCCATTATTAACGGGAATTAATTTAGAGACCGTTTGCAGCACCACTTCTATATAATTTATATCGAAATCGACTTGTCTCGACCGCTTTATTTTTTCTTTTCTTTTCTCTACACTCCATAGTAGATTAATATCTATGATCTTTTCTCATCGATAAAGCTCAACATTTTGAGTTATATCGCTACATATCACGTGACCAGATTTGTCGCTGCAAACGAGCGACGAGCGACTGCAAAGGCAGGCTCAACATTTTCTACTATTTACTTTATTCAATTATATAGAACCAAAACTTTCCTAGGCTTATCCAAGGCCCAAATACATTGGATACTGGATAGTCTAGTTAACGCGCAGCTTGACTTTAACTGTTAATAATCTGTGGTTTATAAATTAACAGCCTTGCTTTTTTTCTGTGGTACGTTGACTGACGCTGTGGCTGCTTGTCTTGCCTTGTCATTCCGACTTTCTTATTCTTACAAAAATCATAGTCATTCTCATTCATTCATTCGGTGAATTGCCTGTTTTTGTCATATATTTTACCAATTTAATTGTGATAAAAATATAAATAAACTTATTTAACACTTTAAAAGTTATTGACGCAGATATATTTTGTGCATGTAAGTTGATATTTTGAGTAGGCCTTGATTGAGAATGTTAAGCGTTGTTTTTACTGTCTGTCTGTAAATTTTGTCTTGTTTATAACGTTTTATATCATGAAGTATTTACTATTTCAGCAATATGTCGGCGACAGCGCTTTTCGGTAATACATCTGGGTTAGGCGGCAGCTCAGGAGGCAATAAGCACCTGGTTGAATTTCGTGCTGGAAGGATGACACTGAAGGGCCGCATGGTACATCCTGATAAGAGGAAAGGTCTTTTGTACGTGTATCAGGGAGAGGATTCCTTGATGCATTTCTGTTGGAAAGACAGAACAACTGGCGAAGTCGAGGATGACCTGCTAATCTTTCCAGACGATTGTGAATTTGTTCGTGTTGGGGAATGTACTACTGGCAGGGTTTATGTTTTAAAGTTCAAGTCTTTTTCCAAAAAATATTTTTTTGGATGCAGGTATGTATTCTTCTTTATCCACATCACCTCTATAATTCATGCCGATTTTGTAAATTATATTTGCTTCAATATTTTGTTTACTAGGAGCCTAAAACCGACAAGGATGATGACTACTGCAGGCGCATCAATGAAGCCTTGAACAACCCACCTACATCAGGAGGCCGTGGAGGAAGTAGTGGGGTGCTCAGGATGGTGAACTGCAAAACATTTTGAACAATATGTCCCAGCAGCAGCTGATGCAACTTCTAGGTGGAGTAGGCCAGATAGGAGGACTCTCATCTCTACTTGGCACTATGGGGTAAATAAAAGCAGACACATTTCGTTGTTTCTTTCTTAAACATACATGTCATAACATAAACATATCATTTATTTATCAGGAACAACAGCAGTAGCAACAGTGGCAACACAAGTGCCCGTCCATCAGCAGGCAGTGGCAACAGTAGTCGCGGTGGCAGCGCGCCACGCACTACTGAGTCCGGTGCCACGCGCACTCCCTCGCGTGCCCGCGATGTGCCTGCACCCACAGCTACTCCACCAAATACAGCTACAGCAACTCAGCCCCGTGGTATATTTAAAATGAATACTTAACCTTTCTTATAATACACTCGCAAAATAAATGATTGATGACATACATATACATCACATCAACCTCTAAAATAATAAGTTTTTTTGACAGTTGAACTCCTCTAAAATCTGTCTAACTCGTCTATAAATTCCAAGTGTGTGAAATTTCCTTTAGTTTAAATATCATAGATATCAATAAAATAGGCCAATAACCTTGATACATGAAAAAGGTACAGTTACATTACCTTATTCAAGGTTTTCATAGAAACATAACTTGTAGATGGAGCGGGCGGACAGATTTACCTGTCAGACCTGCAACGCTACTTCTCGGGACTAGGCAACGCTCCTCCGGAAAGCGAGGCTGGAGCTGGGGGCGCGGCGGCGCGGCCGGCGCGGGGGCCGCGGCGGCTGCGGCGGGCGGCGGCGGGGCTGCGCGTGTGGACCTGGCGGCGGCGCTGGCGTCCCCCGACGTAGTGTCGACGGCCAGCTCGGCAGCAACGCGCCGCGCCTGGCGCCGCACCTGCCGCCCGCGCCGTCCGGTGCCGCCCAGGACGATGTAAGGACCACCCTGCTCTCACCGGCAGTTCGCTCAGGTGAACCTTCACGTATAGCGCTCCGTCTTCGGCTGCGACACGTCGCCGGCGGGGACTCAACTCGCGCCTGGCTTCGATTCTTTACGGCGATGCGCGCTCGTCCTATTTTCATAACGCTTTATTGGTTTGACGGTTTGCGTGTGGTGCATGGAATGCTTTCCTTTCATCAAATTGCTCTCTGTCTTTGTATTTAAATCACAGCTAGGTAAGTTGTGATTAAAGCGTAATTTATTAAATTTCTGGATGTGTAAAAGATTCACTATTAAATCCCACTTACGAACTGATCACAAATCTGCATGAGTAAAACACTGATAAATGATGAAGATTAATATTTCGATTCCGACTATTTCTTAAAGAATTAAATTACTGACGTTAATAATGCATATCTTAGGGTATAAAATGATATTGAACAGGGGAGAAAGAAACTACCTCTTATAAACATTTTAATAAATTCCCATGTATTCATAATTTTTAACTGAAAACTATAATTATAGAACTGTAATGTAATCGCACATTTTTAAATTTTACTAATGTTACCTTGTGTTTTAGGCTGCTAACCAATTCTCGTCGGCATTGACTTCTGGTCAAATGGGTCCCGTAATATCACAATTCGGTCTGCCTTCGGAAGTCGCATCCGCTGCAAACACGGGTGATATGCAGGCTTTCTTTAAAGCTCTTGAAACAACATCCAATGCGTCTGAAAATAAGCCCAAAGAAGGGATGACAAGAAGAAGGATGATAAACCCAAAGAAGATAAAGGTGACAAGAAAGACGATGATGCAGAAATGTCACTTGATTAACATTTTAGTTAAGTTGTTTTAAAAAGCTTGGAATATGCCATTTTTTTTGTTTAATTTTCGTCACAGATTTCTTGTAACATAAAAATACATATATAGAGTTTTCTTTCCAATTTGTTTTACTGAGTTTGTTTTACTGATAACCTGAGAATGAATTCATTAATTAACTCAGTGGAATCTCGAGCAAGCAGGCAAGCTTACACATTACAGACTAGAAGTCAAGTTTACCGCATACCTTTCTAAAGAAAGGTATGAAACTTGACTTCTAAAGAGCATTTACTTTATTTAAATAATAGTAATGAGAAACACATTGCAGTAAAGCAAGCCTGTTATACGATTAGAGCGCCATCTCTTGACGGCTGTCAACTGTTGAACCTCTACTACCCTTTATAGATGGCGCTATACGCAATCTTGGTGGGATCATTGTTTCAGCTTTTACTTAGGAACGTTGGTTATTGTTGAATAAGAAGCCTAATCGGTAGGTAAAAGTCCGTAATAATGTCAACAAGATGATCATAGATTTATGGCCAACGTTCTCCTCATCTCCGCCCTATTTATTTATTAATTGTATTATTTTAGTAATTTTTAATATTTTCTTATCCTAATTGGTCTTTATGACATTATTGTTAAAAATACGACTGACATTGATTCTAGTATCCATTGTATCCGTTCAAATATACTGCTTCCGGGTTACAGAGTTAGGTTTAACATTTTTGAAAAGCGCGGGAAACTTTCAAACTTGGCGGACGCGGTTTTTTGGTTTCTTGGGAAAAAAAAACAATTTTTTAGTATTTTAATCATTTTAATCATCAATAGTAGTAAGTTTATGTACATATTCTTTTCTTCTTAGTGTAAATATACTTTTTCCTTCCATTGGTAAGTCATTTTTAACTAATTACTTAAGATTACAATGAACGACCCGCCTGACCCGGGGGACTTTGTTCCCCCGGCAGGTAATTTTGTGACCATCCAGTCCAATGAGTCTGGAATGGAAACTGATGGGTCCACATCGACCCGGAGTCTAAAAAGACGTATGCATGTGTGCAAACACTGCAATAAGCGTCGTCGGAGGCACATTGGCACTGATTCGGTTGGCTGCGGATGTCAAGATCCCCAAAGTTTTTCCGAGAACATAAGTAATAATACTCCAAAGAACCCAGTTCCGGTTACTCCTCAAACATCCATAGGCAGAAAAAACTACGAAAAAACAGATAGTGCACCATATGTGATACATGTTCAAAAAGAAGTTACATCACCTAACGACGGTACCACATTGCATCCTATCACCTTCGGCAAATTTTTAAAAAAACATTCTTTCACTAACATAATTAATGGTAGCGTTAAGCGGATAGGGCGAAACAAAATTTCCATGGCTTTTTCCAACCACACAGACGCTAATAATTTTCTTACTAATAAGAGTTTAGAGGCACAGAATTTAAAAGCCTACATTCCGACATTTAATGTCACAAGGATGGGCTTAGTTCGAGGGGTCCCTGCAGAATGGTCTCCAGAGGAAATCGGTGAAAATATTTCAGTACCTTTAGGTTGTGGTCCTATAATTAAAGTTAGGCGCATAAATTTTAAAACATTCATAGATGGCGCTATTACCTGGAAACCTGCACAATCCGTAGTTGTCACATTTGATGGACAAATTCTACCGAAACGCATTTTTATTTGCTACAATAGTTTACCTGTAGATTTATATATTTTTCCCACAATACAATGCTACAACTGTTGCCGGTATGGTCATACAAAACTGCAGTGCAGGTCAAAGCCCAGGTGCTTTAAATGTGGCCAGGGCCACACAGGGGACAGCTGTGATGTCGATGAAGACCATGCATCATGTTGTATGTGTTCGGGATATCATTTTGCATCCAACAAATCTTGCCCTGAATTTGATAGGCAAAAAAAAATTAAAACTTACATGGCCCAAAATTCTGTTTCATATGCTGAAGCCATGAAAGTACATCCACCAGTAGGCAGAACTTATGCAGAAACGCTTTTATCCTCTCCGTCAAAAAATTTTTCAAACAAGCCTGTAGTTATTTCTAATCGTATACCTAATACCACCACAAGCTATAAAAAAACAATTTTTATGAAACCCCGATCGCCACCTAAAACCACCCAAGGTTATGACATTGAAGCACACAAAAATATTATTAAAGATTTTCAAGAACCACAGCCATCAAATGGGTGTGCTTTAACAATAAATGAAAATAAGAATAAAAATGAAACTAATAGTAACATGTCTATAAATGATTTCATTACAGCTTTCTTACAACTCCTCTCTCAATTTAATATTTCACCGTCCAACGCTGCCTCTTTTCTTAATACTTTTACCCTTCCCACCAATCATGGACTGCATAATACAGTGGAATTGTCGCAGCCTATTGAGCAAAAAAAGTGACATAATTTATTTACTTAATAGATATAAGCCTTCAGTTTTTGCTTTAGCAGAAACTTGGCTGAAGCCACATAATGTTTTTAAAATTAAAAATTATTTAATTATTAGAGATGATAGACTTGATGGGTATGGTGGAGTAGCCATACTTATCAAGAATTCTATCCCCTTTTCTATCATTTCCTTCCCACCACATAGTGAGGACATTTCAATTGTTGCTATTAAAGTATACAATCTTTGCCTTGTCTCTATTTATGTTCCTCACCCTTCTTCTTCTTTACTTCTTGAGATCAACCATCTCTTCTCTATTCTTCCAAGACCTTTAATTATAATGGGAGATTTAAATTGCCACCACCAATGTTGGGGCTGCTCAATTTCAAGCAACTATGGGCAGGACTTACTTGACATAATAGACCAACATAATCTATGCATATTAAATACAGGTATCGCCACTCGGCGGTCAGCCCCTAATCAGAATAACAGTGCTGTGGATCTATCCATTTGTTCTCCTAATCTAGCTTCTTCACTAACCTGGAATACCCTTTCTTCTACATATGGCAGTGACCATTTCCCAATAGTTATTTCCAGCCCATTCTCTATGCCAACTATTTCAAAGAGACGATCAAACCTGAAACATAAACTGCCTGATAGGAATAGCATTCATTGGGAAAAGTATAGAAGTAGTGCTGACACAAAGTTGACTACTCTCCCGCCTATTTCAGATGGCAATGAAAATGCATGTGCTAATGCTTTAGTTAGGTTAATAATAACTGCAGCTAATGAAACTTTCCGTACTAAAAGTGAAAATGTTACTTTAATTCCTAAACCCCCGTGGTGGGACTCAGAGTGTACAGAGGCTGTTAAAAAACGTAAACAAGCTGAACTTAATTATAATCGTGATATGTCTGATATTAACTTTGAGGCACTGACTAATGTTATTACAGACACCAGACAACTTTTAAAGAAAAAAAAATATACAGGTTGGCAGAGTTTCTGCTCAACAATTTCCCCAAATACCCACCCTACTATAGTTTGGCAAAATATTCGTAAATTCAGGTCCGTTTTTACACAGCCGACGCCTGCTATTCCTGATTCTTTAGCCTCTGACTTCCTGGACCATTTGGCTCCACCATGGGTTCCTCAGAACATTTGTTGTGCACCGTGCGGAACAAATGCCGATAGTTCGAAACAGTCTACAACTAATACATTACACCTCCCGTTCTCCCTAAGTGAATTAAAGGGGATTGTGCAAAATACTGTAGATTCCGCTCCTGGTCTAGATGGCATTCCATACTCATTTTTCGTACATCTGAGTGATAATATTCTTAGTTACTATTTGGAGTTGATTAATACCGTAATGACAACAGGAAACATCCCTGAAGAATGGAAACGTCAAATGGTGTTACCATTCTTAAAACCAAACAAAGCGCCTTCTGATATTTCCTCGTACCGCCCAATAGTACTGTCCTCAGTATTAATCAAATTAGCTGAAAATCTAATTAAAAATCGTCTAGAATGGTACATCGAAAGTGAAGGCCTTCTATCCTCTTCACAATATGGTTTTAGAAAAGGTAAAAGTACTATGGACTGCTTAAGTATTTTAACAACTGATATCCGTTTATCTTTTTCTAATAACCAGTCTACAGCAGCTGTTTTCTTAGATATAAATGCAGCCTATGATAATGTCCTAGTATCCGTATTACATACTAAACTAAGTGAGCTTCGAGTACCGTTGAATCTTTGTAATTTTATTATTAACATTTTATCTGATCGTTCCATAGATATGCCTTTAGCTGATCATAAATTATCCCGTAAGGTTTGGAGAGGCCTTCCTCAGGGATCTGTATTAAGTCCCCTTTTATATAATATTTATACATATGACCTGGATAAATCCGTAAACAACGGAGTCAAAGTACTGCAGTATGCCGATGATTTATTATTTTATAGTTCAAGTCATTCCGTGGAAAAAGCCTGTTCGGATATTACTTCGGCTTTGACATCATTATCCTCATGGTTACAGTTGAACGGTTTGGAATTGTCTACTTCTAAAAGCGCAAGTGTCATTTTTACACGTAAAAGAAATATTCCTCAATGTACCATTTCCTATAACGGAAATCCTATTCCTTTCAAAGACTATTTTAAATATCTGGGCGTCATTTTAGACTATAAGCTTAGTGGTGTTCAACATTGCGAACATATTATTAATAAATGTGAAAAACATTTAAATATGCTTAGGTGCTTATCCGGAGTTTGGTGGGGCGCTCATCCTTTCTCATTAAAGTTAATTTATAACGCAATAATTAGAAGTGTTTTAGATTATGGTTTGTTTACCCTTGTACCTGGAAGTATTATGGCTTTCAAAAAATTAGACTTAATTCAATCTAAGGCCCTCCGGATTATTTCTGGTGCCATGAAATCTAGTCCGATAAATGCCCTTCAAGTGGAGTGTGGTGAAACTCCGTTACACCTTAGGAGACAATTTCTGTCAGATAATTTTTTCTTCAGGATCCTTCAGTTTTCTGCTCATCCCCTTATTCCTAAACTACACCTTTTAATGTCTCAAGTCCAATCATCCAGCTACTGGTCTCATAAAACTGTTCCCTGTTTGGTCATTAGTTATCAGAAATTCTTATCCCTTAGTTCCCCTACACATCGGTCTAACAAACTCCCGTTATTTAGTGTTAGCTATGATAGCCTACACTTCTCACCTTATGTAGTAACGAAAACTACCCTATTGAGTTATTGCTTAAATTCAATTTGACTTCAAGCCCGTTAGCGATTTTGTATTACATACTAAAAGGGGGTAATTAAACCAGTCGATTTTATTTCACGATATCACACCAAAAAAGGAAATATTTTTGTTCACTTTAATACTTAGCCATATGTACATTCCTATGTGTTATATACTTATGGGTTGTACATAATTAAGACTAGACAGGCTATAGCACTGAAACAGTTTAATTGGAGCAGACATAGTATAGCTTGACAACAAGGATACAAGCAAGGAAAACTATTCACCATTCTGCGAAATGCCATAAAAAGTTGCCTTTGATTTTGCATGCCAGAGAAATAAATAGATGCAGGAATGTTTTACTGCATGCTTCAAACCACAGACTAATTAACAGTACCGAATATAGCTTGGCTCTACATCAGAAACAGTAAAGGTATTATAAAACTGTGAATATAAATCTTTTTCCGATTCATGCATGCTGCACTTGACATGGCATGCTGGTACAATAATGAAGAGCACAAAACTCTGTTCAAATGTTATTTGTCCTGTGTTTAAAACATGTCCTGCAGAAGTATAGGTATAGATTTGATAGTTTTAAGTAAGTATGAATATAATGGCAAGCTAGCAGCGGCGTGCAGTTCTTACGGAGGGATCCTTGTAGCGGTCGAAATGCGGCAGCTCGTGGTTGTCGATGAGCTCGCGGTAGTACTGCACCGACAGCTTTGGGGTGCGCGGACGTGCGGGGTCCGTGATGTTCACGTAGTAGAACCCGAAGCGCTCACTGTGAAATGACAAAATTAATTTGCTGATCAATAAAGCAAAACTAATAATGTCCTGATTGATATTGAGCATGTAAGATATTATAGTGCACAAACGTGCGCGCAAAGGCAATCTGACTTGATCGGAAAGACTTTAGGCGCAGGACCTAAATTTTAACTTGCCTCGAAGCTTAATATTTTTGTCTATAAGGCTCACAATTCTACATTATCTCGGGTCTGGGTGTCTGTGGTACCTTCATTTTATCTGAACTCCATAACACAAGAGCTGTAGCAGCTTACTTGGGTTCAGAACAGTGTATGTGATGTTGTCCGCATTATTTATTTATTATTATTAAAAAAAAATCGATGTTTAAAAGTGCTAACTCTGGCAGTAGTTTCAAAGTTATTTTAGTCATAACTCACGAGAATCCAGCCCTCCATTCAAAGTTGTCCATAAGGGTCCAGGCGGTGTATCCAAGTACATTGACTTTGTCGTCGTTGATCACATTAAGGATTTCAGACAGGTAGTCCTACAATCACAAATATAAAATTAATAGTTATAACTACTATATTATAACACAGTTTCGTAAATAGAATAATGGAATTTAGCTTACATTGAAGTATTTGATGCGACCGTAGTCTTCCAAATCACCGCGGTCAGAGAATCCGTTTTCAGTGATGTAAATTGGGGGGTCGTTGTAAGAGATCTTGCACCAACGCAGCAAGTTAGCGAAACCAGTTGGGACCACCTAAAAGAAGAAGAGTAAGTACAACCTATTGCCGCACAATTACAGCACCACACAAGGTAATAAATATTTACCCTAAGCCATTCAGAAGCAGAATCTCCACCAACTTCCATGGTAGTCACTGCACCGATGTCCTTCAACCAAGATGGTGACTTAGCAATAGGGTCGACGCCAGCACCAGTGATCAGATGAGTGGTGTAGTGGTTGATACCCAAGAAGTCTGATGTACCCTTGATCCTCTGGATCCAGTAGGCGTCGAATTGTTCAAGACGAGGTTTCCTTAAGCCTTCAGCTTCGCTCTGACGAGCAATGTTCTCCACCATCACTTTTGGGTAGCCTCCTTCAACGGTGAAGATGGGGTGAGCGAACCACCCGAACTAGATATAAAAAAGAAAATTACGGTCAAATATGTTATTCGATTATTTTAACAATTCGTTGATTACATATTTCATAAATATTCAGCTTACTTTGAATTGATTGGCTACTTCTGCCAAAGCAACAAGTTCAGAGTTCTCCGGGTCGCTGGGCTCGTACCAGATGGAGTTGATGGAGATGAAGATTCTTCCGTTTTGGACGGGGCGGTAAGTTTCATTGTATAAGTGGTAGCTTTCAGCGTGAGCTTTCAACAAGGTATCACTGCACAAGTAGTTTCCTACGCCGTGGCTGTCTATTGCCGGGGCTTTCTTTTCATCACCGTAGGCATCTTCGCAAATTTCGTAGGGCTCGTTGAAGGTAATCCAAGATTTAATTTTACCTCCGAACTCTTTAAAGCAGAAGTCCGAGTAGTCGTAGAAGTAGTCAATCATCTTAGGATTAGCCCAGCCTCCCAAATCTTGAAGTGACTGAGGTAAGTCCCAGTGGAACAGGGTGACCTAGAAAATTATAAAGTATTTCAGGTTATACTCCGTCACTGGGCGATGAAGGAGTTTTGATTTGGTGTTTAAACAATTAAATACAATAAAATCTTACAAGTGGCTCAATGTTGTTTTCGGCTAGAAGGTCAAGGAGTTCGTTGTAGTAGCGGATGCCATCGGGGTTAACGTAGTCGATGCGGCCGGTGGGCAGGATACGAGACCAGGACAAAGAGAACCGATAGAAGTGAACACCAAGGGCGACCAGTTCCTCGACATCCTCATGAAGACGGTGGTACGAGTCACAAGCAATGTCTCCGTTGGTACCGTCCGCGATTAGTTCGGGACGTGTGTGGGTTAGACGATCCCATACGTTTTCGGATTTACCTGGAAATGTATAGGTTTAAATTATTTATCGGGTCGGATCAGCTCGGTTCGAGTGGAGCTTAAAGATCTGAAAATAAGTAGTCGAATTATAGGACTTGCAATTCCTACACGGTAATCTACATGTAGCAGATGGCTCTTTTGAAAACATCTTTATGTAATACAATAGATAATGAATATTGTCCTCCTATTTTTATCACAACAAATGACATCAGATAGGTCTCTTAATAAAGTTCCGTATTCTTAGAGGAGAATTTGGAATTAAGATTTCTTATCCCATCTCGCATGGTGATAACATTTGATCGAGTATCGATTCTGTCAGGTCCGGTCCAAGATATCGGAATACCACTTCAACGGTACGATAAGGTTGTGAAGGTAGTAAACAAGTAAACATCTTACCGCTGACGTTCCATGCTCCCTCGATCTGGTGGGATGCTGTTGCTACGCCAAAAGTGAATCCCGGTGGGAATTTTGTGTACCCAGCAATGCTTCTGTAACATTAATGTTTTACGGACAAATGTAGATTTTTATTGAATAAAACTTTTAACTTTTTGGGACTATCCAATTTTTTTGTAAGTAATTTATGTGTACATCTTTATGTCATGTGCTTTCGTTTAACAACTGCAATCACAATGATAATCATTAATACTAACTGAAGAGGATTTAAAAAAGAAAGGCTTTACAAAAATCTTGCCTTTACAAAGCTGTTTTGTTTCCACTGTCTCCAAATTAACGAACTGATAACACAACTGTTTTACAGCATACAACTACCACTTACTTACTTAAATAAATTCAAATATGAATTTTATACCGAAAAACAGAACAAATTATCGTGCCTATCACACAAACTCTTTCTAGGTGGGAATCGAACCTACGACCTGATAAGAATAGACCCGCCATGATAGACCGACGAAGCATAGTGGCCGCCAATGTAAATAAACTTGGTGTGCATCGATGCGTAGCGGTTACACTTAGGTACCGGTGTTAAAATGTTAGTCGTCATTCATTACATTGTTAATAAACAACATTCGAAAAGAACATTTAAAATGACTAAATATTAAAGTTTTGGTGAAAGCAATTGTTAAAGAAAGCAAACGTTTGTTCGTATTAGGGTATATATTTTCTATGCTACTCTCAATACAACTATTATTTACATACAATTAATGATAAGATTTTTATATCCTGAATACAAAACTGATACAAAAATCTGTAAGTCTTCATAGACGTTAAAAATATTAGTTTTCCTTAAATATTACTAATTTGATCTATTCCTTTCTAATACCAATGGTATTAGTTTGGAATATAAATTATTATTTTACTCCAAACGGACACCAAATTTCAAATATTTAAAAGAAATACCTAAAGTATTCCCAAAGAATACCATAACATAACTTTAAGTACAGTCGCAGAAAACGTTTATTTTGCTTTTAAAAAAAGAGAGACGTTTGGTGTTTCCATGGTGAACGTCATCGAACTACAAATGACATAGAATTTTGGCATTTAAAACTAACTACTACTGTGCTGAAAAACGTAAATTTACATTAGCTTCTGGTAGCGCTGAAAGAAGAGGCCGCCTTACAAATAGAATAGTGGTCGCAACACCAATAGAGAAAAGAGCACCACACGTAAAACGATGTGTGGGGGAAACTGTGATAAATAACCAAAGGATCAAACATGTCAAATTACAGTCGGTCACTGCCTGGAAAAACTAAAAAATAATTTTAGTAAAATACAAATATGTTATTGTTACCAAAAATTAGATAATTGTGCCGAGTTAAAAATATTTTTTTAGATAAAAGGTTGATTTTTTACATATTACCTTTAAAGATAAGACCAAGTTAACAAAAGTAGATTTTTTATATTTAATGTTGATTGTCATGCTAAAATTTTATATTAGTTTACAAAGCAAAAAAAAAAAATCTCTATATAATAGTAGTTGATTGTAATTTTTAGTGTTTAAGAGTAATTTTAATACATTTTTTTTGATAGTTTTTATTTACTGCATTTTAAAGTCAAAAATGAATGATACCTATTGATTTGATGGAAAAGCTTTATTTTATTCTTTAGGTATTTGTGCAATTATTTCCTACTTCACTTAAACAAGTTTAAAAACTCTACTAACTTAAAATCATATTTCACAGCATTTTTATTACTGTCTGTACCTTCATAACCATTTTACTAATTTTGGGATTCGTTTATGAGTGATATTCGTTCGGAATAGAATAGAATTTTACTGGGATAATTAATTAATACCAGTGGTATTAGGTTTTGGTATTAGAAAGGAATAGATCACCAATTTCATGACACAAGGTTTTTTCCTTCAACCCAATCAAGGGTGTTCAATGAATCGATATTCGTACCTCAATGGCACTCAAGTACCAAATGAGGCTATAGTGGGGATTGTGACTTGCAGTTGAATGTATTAATTATCTCTGGGCAAAGTTATTGACCTTTAAATCTAAGTTGAAACTACAAGAGAAAATATTATCGAAAACTTGTTAACCGGTGACACTGATAATGGTGTTATGGTGGGGCAGTATCAACAAACACACTCACGAGTGGCACAGCGCCAGCAGCCCGATAATGCTCCAAGTTGTCACCGCCATAGCTCCGAGTCGCTCCGTCGCCGACGACGAACTGCACTGAGCTCGCCACACGCCAATATAAGTTAGTTCGTCCACCTTAAGAATCTTTGTCGGTGTGATAATTCAAGTGGATATTTTAGAGATACAAAAGATAGTTCAAGTGTTCTTTGACTGACAAGGGATTACGTTATATTATAAGTTATCATAGCAACAAAATTCTGTGTCCTACTTATTTTAAGACTATGGGAGGGACTTGAGAGAAATTTGGACTGCTGTAGGCTGAGTTATCGGTAAGATATAAAGGGTGTGAAGTGAGAGTGTAGTGTAGAGTGCTAAAAACTACAGAAGCCTCGGATCAAGACCTACAAAACAAAATTGTGTGAAGTTAAAAGTATGAACTTCGAGGATATAACGATTTTCATATTCGGTAGAAAGCATATTTATAGTATCTCGATTAAAAGTTTTAAATAAAATGTCGATAAAATGTTAAACAACGCTTTGTTGGATTGTAAATTAACTTAAACGAATTCATTTTGATGGAAAAAAACTACTAAGGTGTAAAGATTTGAATTCAGACACACTGCAATGCATAATTTTGCAGATAACATTGGGTTTCTTTTACTAAGTTAGACTTTAATTTATTATCCCATTTAAACATACTTGGACACTCTGTATATTAAAGACCGATGCAAGATAAATTGGAGCTAAATAAAATTATCTCAAGTATAGAAAGGCTTAACATTCATTGTAAAAATAATCTAATATTCGCTGATTTATTAAGAAAAAAATAAGTATGATATTTCTAGTGGATTTTAGACTTACTTTGATCCGAACGCTAGTTATAAATATCAACGTCTGCAACTATACACTGATTGTGAGTCAATTAAGAACAAAATGAGAAATCCGGAAGTGCAACACTCAATACAACGTAGATATGAAATCAAATCGGTAGGTAACTCTATGTCTTACTACAAACACGATTTCTTAGAGCAAGTATTCAATATTAACAATATCCAAGACTTTCTCTTTGTATTTTTGTAACATAGCTGTTTGATTGTAGGTTTTACGGCGACCAAACTAATTGCTTTATTTCGCCGAGAGATAATATACGTAAGGTAATATGTACGGAACGGTGTGCAGTTTGCGCGCGCTCTATAATGGCTTGCAAATACAGAGATAGACAAAGGAATGAATATTTGTGAATGTTAAATATTATAATTCAAATAATTACTATTGGCGTAAAATGTTAAGCAGTCCAATATGGAAAAATACGACCATATTTTTATGCTTATCAATTTTCCAAAGATCTATTGTCTGCTGGGAAAACTGTTTTCTTCTGCTTAGATAATATTACGTTTCTATTTCTATTCAGATTTTAGGGTAACTAATTTCGTAAATGGCAATAATTTCGATCCATCCGTGCATAATCACGAATCGATTATATAAAAGACATTTTCCAGTAAATGACAATTGTATAATATCAGATGTCACAAATGAGGAGAAAATTCTTCAAATTGGCCTAGTGTCTTGGTCTACCTATTTGATTATATTTGATAGGTAGTTTCCTATATTCTAGGCTTCATCGAGTAATCCCTGCATGACGCACAGGTAGTCGACGGAGGTGGCGAGGGAGTGCGCGAGCAGGATGCCGCGGGTGAGGACCTCTCGCACCTTCCACACGTCTGGAGGGCTCGCCGGCCTGAACGCGGCGGAGAGAGCGCGCCGCGCTATCGTCGTCGGAAAGAACCGCCACGGCTCGTCCACCCACCAGCTGTGAAAGTTGTCTTAAACTGTGTTAACCAGTATAATAACTATTTATAAAACTCCTTTTTTAACAGACACAACAAAAATATACGAAAACGGAACTGATACAATCGGGATTATTGATTTCTGCACTATAATGTCAACCTCAATAATACCCATCAGATTTATTTGTATCGAAAACCTGACTCAGCACTTGCTTCGTATTCGACAATAGCCTCCTTTTAGTCTTATCAATACGATCAATCAACAAAGGGAGCTAATTTTCCAAATTACCTCAAGAAAGACTTTCATATGTAAAGTAGGTGATGATCAGGATGAACACGGGGTATATGAGGGGCAGCACGACGAGCAGACAGAGGATGAGCGTGCCGATGAGTTTGAGGAAGGTGGGGAAGGGCGCTCCGTACCGCCACAGGGAGCGCACGTCGCCCGCGAACTCTCGGGCCAGCACGCGCACGCGCCCCAGCCTTGTCGCCGTGCGTAGCTGCTGAACATACGACTTAGTAATACGTCACCACGGTAACCTCACTCCTGTTACTCACCAATTATGTTACAAAACATTTCCTATTGAATTTAATATATTAAATGAATTCTCTTGAGATTTGTAGAGTTGTTTCGTATTTTATTATACCTATGTTAATCTCACAATTTTCTAAACTCTAAAAGCCCTGTCGAGTGGTAAGCATCGGTCATAGATTCATCCATATGTTCCTAACTTAGCAGTTATCTGAGATTTAGTTGATTGTACTCTAAGTAGGTTTCTAAATTTAAAAGATAATGCTACATAAAGTCTGTCTGATGTCACCGATTTTAGCAGATAACACACTGGGGTGTGACCCTTTGCATACCTGCCTTTCGCTTCATTCACACTCACCTTCATAAATACTCTTTGGCTAAGGTAACTTCTCTTCTAGACAAATAAAGCTTTCGAGAAAGAAATACCTCATTGTAAGCTAAGCAGATGAATTCAATCGTCTAACTTAAACATGTAAGTAGGTGAAAAACTGGACCATACTTCAACCATAAAAATTTTGTTGTTCCGGCGATATGGTTTCATCTCAATCTTGACATTAATTTTGCTGTCGAAGCCGCATTTTGTTACAAATATTATGTTTTTTTCAGCTGATATCGCTTCCATGATTTATATTTGAACACAAATAACGACAATATAATTTGTATCAAAGTATTTGTCTGTCAATCGTGACACTTGGGTTATTTAATGTTTGATGACAATTAGACTACAAGAAGGCGACGAAAGGAGGATTCACTTCATTAACAGGTTTAAATTACACGCACTACATTTTTACTGCAATGATTTAGAGATGGGCAGCCAGTTGCCAGTAGCATTCTTAGATTCTAAAATCTATAGGGCTAAGTCCGTTTGCGAATGATAAATATACCACACCAAGAGATAATGATGGAAACCTTGAATTGTTGTTAAATACCTAAACCGATAGCAGGACAGTTACTATATGTTTGATAACACCTTTGACGAGTGATTGGGATTGTCATCTTAAACTTCAACAAGTGGCCACGTGTACTATTTTGTATTTATCTTTCACTAACTGTTGTTGACAGGTTCGCCCGCCTGAATATCGGTTATAGCTGGAAAAATCATTACTTTCCTCTAACCAAGATAAATCATATGTTTTTCCTTGAAGTGAAGATAGATATGGTACAGAAACCTTAGAACGCCAGTAGTACGGTCACATGGCCTAAACAATATCAATTTTATTGGTTTATTGATTTTTATAAGTAACCTGTTATCGCCCATTTAACTTAGGTGTGATGTTATTTTAATAGATCGAGATAATACGAGAAAGTGCTTTTGTTTCAAGAATAATAATATTAAAACCGGGAACATTACATTATACGAAATGGTTAAAAACAAACTGGTGTTTTTTTTTTCAACAATCGCATAAGCAAAGAACAATTGGATTACTAGCAATAAGGACTTAGACTGTGGTGTATAAAGGATTGCAACGCATTGCCATACACGTTTAGTCAGTAAGAGTCTGACACTACCGAATTTCTCCCCCGAGGGAGTGGGTGTTCATGAGGATTCGCCGTAACCAAAAAAAGGGTGTAGACTGTAGGTAGTATGCAGGCGACAAAACTGAAAACGTCTATGTCCGGTGCGATGCTATGGCGTAGACAGTTTTCTACTGCGCAATATTCAGATGGATATTAAATATTGTTTTTTCGCCGAGAGACAATTCAAATCAAAGTAATCCAATGTAACGTAATAACCATATTTTTTTATAATTAGATCAAAACGTTAATTACACTTCTTCAATCACTAAAATATACGAGGTCTTCTAAGCAATCCATACACCATAAACAATCCACACGCCGCATCATCTCTTTACGAGAGTCTAAAATAGTAATTTTATTAGCTTAGAGGATTTCATTCCAAGGGTTGATTTATGTTAGTGGAAGATAAGGGCATTGTCGAAAGTAACACCTAGGTCTCTGAAATTTGATACACGAAGAAGAGAACAATCTCTTAAAAGGTATGTTGAGTGAAGGATCTACAGTTTACGACTGAAAGTTATGACGTAGCATTTACTGATATCAATCAAATCAATTCAGCCTACCGAAGTCCACTGCTGGACACAGGCCTCCCATTGCACAATACTAGGTCCTCCGACTTCCGCATCCAGTCCGAGTCACCCACCTTTTTAGGGTCATCGGTCCAACGGTGTAGGCTTACTCATATCAACATGAACTTTATTCTTACTTTTCCAATGTTGAGTTTTTCAAATTTGTCACTCTAAAGATAAATTTGTTTATAATGATGAAATATGATATTATCTTGCATAACCCAAATATAAACCCATATCTATTAATGTGTAAACCTGTACCTACCTGCGAAAAAAAACTGAGCAAGAAGGTGTAATTATGAGACTCGACAAAATGTATTTTGTGAGGCAACATTCATAGCTAAATCGAGGAACACAAACAATATTTTACAGAAACATGTCATTTCTGATTGATTTGGCTAATTAACTCTTCATTGGACCTTGCCTCTTATTGACTTCTGTATAGACAACAGTTTTAATATTAAAAAGGCACAATACAGCAATGATGGAGATAATTGCCGTCTATAAAGTCAACGTTGGAGTGGTGGGCGCATGTTGTTCTTACAAAGTTAACAATTGAGGTCGATTGAGTGGCTCCCATGAATAACGTCAAGAGCCATTTTATTTGAGGAAGCTTCTTAATAAATGAGTTGTTACACGTGTATTGTTGTATTCTATTGCCCATGTATCCAGATTCACTGTAACGTTTTCTTTATGGAGTAAAGTAAACATGACGAAAAATTGAGAAGTTAAGAATTTAATCCTTGACCCAAGCTCGATTTTGCTAGTAACAATTTGTTGGCTGTTTTTTTACGTTCGAGTAAAAATAAAAATACATTTAATTTTGGACCATTTTATCCAGCAAGTGACATTGACTACGCTGAACACATTTTCTATGCATAATACTAAGATTTGCATTCATGAATGTATTATACTTACTTGTCATCACTTTCAACGACCTCGTCAGTGAACACAGTCATTTATTATAATAGTTCTTTTAGGCCAGTGTCATGAAGAATTCTTACTTTACAAACATTAAGTTTAAAAAAAAGATTGTTGGTTGATTACACATTATATGTGTTGCGGAAAGAAGGACTACCCCATTTAGGACCATTTTTCCTTTTCAGCTCTTAGAAAGTTGGTTTGATTCGTTTTTTGATTCAGGTGCTTTATGAGTTTTGGCAAAAATAAAACTTACATGTTTCTAAGCAACATTAAACGGCTCTACAAATTTCCACATAACCGATTTTGACTTTGAGCGGCGTAGGGTGCTCAAGAATTTGCTTCTCTTCTTTACCGACAATAATAATTTATTTGAAAAGGGATTCATGTTTATATCATATTCAACAACGCAATAAAGTTGATGACTTATTGACCCCTTGACTTATATTTTGTTACTCAGTGATAATTGCTTGCTTGTCACATTGGATTATTTTTTTTTCTGCCATTTTAGGTATTTATTTCTTAGTTTTATACCTATCCTTGTATGCAAACCACCAGTGGTGGGGATGTCTTCCTAGCATGATTCATATGAAATCTGCTTAGTTATTTCAGTTTTCAACTTAAATTTGAACGAAATCCATCTAAAAAACTATCCTTTTACACAGCTTAGAGCGCTCTTTTCTTAAACTTTCAACAGTCTTACTTGAGAATGGTAAAGAATGACTTTAACCCAAGCCGAGGGTACGGCGTGGGGATATGCCTGAGTGTCGTATATGCCCTGCGTGACTCTAGCTGAAGTACCACTGAACTCTCATATTCATTCCTTGAAGCATTTTACCGACGTTGATGATTCTTGAAAAGTCACTTTTCAACAAGATTCGGTTAT